>NW_027104380.1:381477-502898 GCF_902728285.1 Clytia hemisphaerica
AAATATTTCATCTATTTTGAAAATATAAATTTTCCTTTGGTTTTCTTATTGTAAAATATTCTCAATTTTTGATGAACAAGATTTTTGTAGATATACATTACCCCCTGATTTAAGAAAACGAGAAAAGAGATAAAGACGAAATTCCGTTACCTTGCGCAAAGTATCATAAGACATTTTTTTTATACCAAAAAATCCTTATTATGTTAGTTTGTTTTGAAAATAGAATATCAACTTTCTTTTGGTTCGCCAGAGTTTGTACATGTTTAAAATGCATTGATATAAATTTTCCTTGCTCTCGTGACGATCATGAAAATTACCAAAAAATCTCGCGGTTTTCGCGGATTTTGCCTAAAACCGCGAAATTAAGTTCCCGCGAAATTTTACAAAATCGTCAATCCGCGAAATTAAATTCCCGCAAACGGCTGGGTACAACTTTTTAAAATTGTATCATAAAATGGCTAACTTTCTCATTCCCGGGAAAACATACCTACTGCCCCATCTCCGGCATCTTTTCGCTTCTAGGCGTCTCCGGCAAAAATCGGTGTTAAATCTACTTTTGTGGCGTTTTGGTCCTTTTCCGTTGTACACTAGCATCAATCGGAAAGTTCCGCTGGGAATAAGGAAGTTTAGCAATCCCACGGTATGTAGTGTAAAAAACCTTTCGCTTGCGTTCATAACCCGATTGGTTCATTTCAGAAAGTCATAATGGCAGATAATTTTAAAAGTTTCTCTGAGTAAATGTGTGTAATTTATTGATGTTGATGGCTTGTTGATTCTTTAAAGAAAAAAGATAACAGGTATAGCTTTTTCTAATCCTGGAATATCGAGGTTCCAGCTACACTGTTATTAACTGTTGTCTACGTTTGACGGCAGCATTTCTCCGACTGGTGATTCCTTTAGAAAATTGCTGTGAAACCAAAAGATTACCATTTCTAAACTTGACACTGATGACGATTGATGGATGATGGAGATGAGAGAGAGTCCCATTCATATAGAGTCCCATTATAATATTCCCAAAATTACAGATGACAGAAAACTTTGTTGAAAAGGCCCTTCAAAGAGAATCGGAATTTAAAAGTCTAGTCTGCTTTAGGAAAAAGAAATTAGATATTGTTTCAAGTTAAAATTTACAAGAAGGAAAATCAAATCACCAGCCATCACAACAACAAAAATTGAAACCACAAAAATTTGAACCAGTCGGGTTCATATACATAACCCAAGCTTTGAAAGTAACATCGTATAATCTGAGAGTTGAAACGCGTCCTTTTGCATTGTTTCATTATCAGTGTATAATATAACTGCATAATGTACTACAGTTGACCTAAACTGGTAGACATGAAAGTTTGCAACTCGCACGGCTGCACAACCGCCCTGGTGACTGTGGGCGTCATGCGGGCGGATGAATCTAAACAACAACAGATCAAATCCATTCCAAGCCATTCTCACTGCGGCGCATCACGCTCTGCTCTAGTCTAAAAGGGATAGAGTAGGGCGAATGTGATGATCATGATCTGACTTGGTGTTGTTCAGTCAGCCAAATCGTTTTCTTTTAGCCGATCAGCGCACTCTAAAAGCTCATTTAATATTCATCCAAAATCTGAATGAAAAAGATCAAATAGGCAGCCAACCTGAGCAGATTCTCTTATATTAGTCTTACGGAGGGGGGGGGTTTTCACTTTTACGGTATGACGGTATTGGGCCTTTTTACCCCCGGTAAATCGGTATTACGAGAAAAAAACGACGGGATTACGGTATTTCATTTTCTACCGGTATCGGTAAATTGCCTGTTTTTTTGTCGGTATTTCGATATTTTTATCAATAAAAAACGGTATTTCGGTATAAAACTATTTACCTTTTACTTTCTTCATGAGTTTCATGCAGAAAATTTTTTAAGTCTATTCCGCTATTTTAACCAGTAAAATTTTTTTGCTCTCTTCGCTCGCACAATCTTGGATGTCCTATTGAGTTATTGGCATGGTGAGGTTATTCAAAATAAGCAAAACTTTACGATATCTAAACAAATATTTTCGTTATTTTTCTGCGGGCGCATTTTTTAATGACATTTTTGTGATGCAAATACTCATCCAACGAATGAGCTAGATAAAATTTTTCCGCAGCACTGAATGATATGGTCGTCTCTCCGTATTCACTGATACTGATACTGCAGTAACTTAGAGACAGTAAAGGCGATATTTACTCCTTCAATAATTAGTAAAACATCTTGCGCAGCATCGAACGATTAAAATATAATTCACATCATGATGCACTATGCGTTTTCAGCAATCTAGGCATTAAATTTCAAATTTTTTTCGGGCAAACTCTTGGAAACGCCGCACCGGGTACGGCAGGTACGTCGCTCGCCGTACCATATTTTTCTTTTTGCAACAAATGGTCAGTTTTAAATAAAATAAAAATTGTGGCCAAAAAGGCATACTTGCTAACAATAGCGTATTAAGGCCGTTTTTCAATAACAAAGGAGAGCAAAAATTGTCGAAAAAGTTTCGCGCTGCTTCGCTCGCGTTTTTTTTCCATTTTTCTTTCCTCTGATAGGGGGGTTAACTTCGCGTCCTCTAGTTTGCACCCACAGCACCACCTCTATGAAGCCCGTGTTGAAGTCTTTTCGGCTTCAGACCATGGTTGGCCAACCTCGATTTTAAATTAATTCTCATATAAAAGACATCTTACGGGTCTGCGAGGAGAAATTATTTGGGAAAGGCTTAATTTTGCATTTGCTTCCCGTAACAGCAATTAATTTGGCGCGGCAGACCTAAAATATTGCTTTATGAAAGCTCAAATAGCTGTAAAAGAGGCCTTAAAAGTCGACGATATTGAGAATAAGGTCACAAAACTAGCAAAAAACTTTATACTTGGCGAAATGTTTTGGTATAGAATAGGTCAATCTGTTTAAAGATCCATAAAAGTTTAAATTTAGCCCAATAAGGTCACATCGGTTAACCAAAGAGTAAAAAGCAAAATTGGTGTGTGAACGTGAAAAATGGTTTTTTCGGCGCCTGATACGAATTGATAATAAAGTACAAGATTGTTTGTACCTTTTCTAATTTGTTACTACACAATAGATTTGATAACTGAAAATTCATTATTTTCGAAAAAAACATAAATATAATATCGGTATCGGTATTAGGCTTCCTTAACCGACGGTATTACGGTATTTGACCCAAAATTTTGTCGGTATGACGGTATTTAAGACCCCTGAAAACCCCCCCCTTACGGAGCCACATTTCTAAGAGCCACGCAAGGCCTTTAGAGGGCCTTTAGAATGAATACGTACCAGGGCAGAGTAATCTGGATGGAGCACACTTACTTACTTATTCAAGCTTTAAAAGGCCTACATTATGATATTTTTCATAGAACTTTGTGGAGGTGATGAATTTTTTGTTTTTTTCTAAGATTATGAGCTTGGATTCCCAGGCTAGCTACAAAACAGAACACCGATGGCAAACAATTCAAACCTCAGAAACCTCCCGCTGGAAAGATAGTTTCGAGTGACTTGATGTCAAAATGAACATTTTCAAGATAAGAATAAATATTGAATGCCCATGGAATTAGCCTATTTCAGAGGATTCATATTTTAAGTACATGATATTTCTTTACGTCACTGCAGTAATCAACTTTTTTTGTACCCACTCTTTTGCAAATTGAGATCTTTTTAAGTTTTACAAAGGAAACAACAAGGGAAAAGAGTTCATGAATTCCCAAGTCAATTGATTTTTCAACGCCCTTTCTCAAAGAAATAGAAAAAGGCATGTAACAAATTCACGAATTACTTGGGCTCTGACCATAGTGAATTTTCATAATTTCCGTGTTTAAAATGTGTTTTCTGACTGATGTAACCAACAAAACTATGGCATGTTATACTTTTTAGACAAACTATTCCTGAATCTGAAAATTCAAAAATTGCATTGAAAAAATTTGATGAAGAAGAAACTGATGACTTTTGCGAGGAAGAGTATTTCAACTTTGAAGAGCTTAGTTTCAGCGAAGAAAAAACATTTTGAAAATTTTTTCGCAGTAGATGGTGTATCTTTTACCGAACATGCTTCTTTGTCTCGAAATCTTCAAAATAGTGGTTTTTTATCAATTTTTCATCTGGATTTTGCTTAAAAAAACAGTCAAAACTTTGGACACATCTTTTTAGAAAGATTTTCCACAAAATTTAAAATAGTCCAATTCTTGCGGACAGTTTGAAAAAAGTTCGAAACAAAAAGGTTAATTACCCATTAATACTTAGCACTTTTTATAAAAGTAGGTGATGCAACATATTATTAACGTCTTTTTAAAGTTCATAACGTCGTTTTGCAATTAAGTTCTTGATTACTCTCGGGTACCTAATAGCCGGGGGGGTTGGAATAAGCAGGGGGATTGGAAAAAATCTCAAAATTTAATAAGCGGGGGGGGGTTGGAATGAAAATGTCCTGGGTGGAAAATGTTTGAAAAGGCGGCTAATACAGCAGAATTAAGACAAAAAAGGGAAATTTCAAAAACATTTTCCCAAAAATTAATAAGCGGGGGGGGGGTTGGAAAAAGAATGTCCTGGGTGGAAAATTTTCGAAAAATTAATTAGCGGGGGGGACGGCTATTAGGTACCCAAGAGTACTCTTAAGGGGTTTGATTAAAATGCTATTTATAAAGACAATTCTTTGTTAAAAGTGTTAAAGAACCTAAAACATAGCTTTTACGTTCAAATACTTAAATAAATTTTTCGACTATGGTCAGAGCCCTTAAATAGGCTAGCTGAATTTACCGCGTTTATCACACCAAATAATGTCGCTATACTAAAAATAGAAGTCGGTATATCAAAATAATAACAAAGTCAGTTGGAATCTCTTTATGGATATTTTGTTTTCGTATTTTTGTTTGGATCAATCATTCGTGAATCATATGCACTACTTCGTGCAAATACGCCTTTTTATTATTTCATTTGCCACCTTAAACTCGATCCAATCCTTTTTTTTTTACTTTTACTTTTTTCTATTGTCTTTAGCTTTAGGTGCGAAAAGAAGACTGGGACGGTTTTAGGGTGGTAAAACGGACAAAAGAATAGCCGCACGACAATTGGCAGCTACTGTCGAAAAGGTGTATACACTATACAGTGCGTATTTGATCGAATTTTCGACATTTTGATCGTTTTTACCATCAATAACCTGATAACAGATGTTGAGTTTTTCTAACGCGACACCACTGAAGCTCTAAAAATCCGCTGAAACTATTTTTCACTCGTGTCTTTACAGCTTCCAGCGTACTAGGATAGGGAATACGTAATCTGTTATCACTATCAGGTTGTGTTAGCATGCAGTACAACCTATGATAGCATCCAGTTTCCTGAATGACAGGTAGGTGCCGGCCAATAATATTTTTAAAATCGGAAATATATTGCATCTCTGGAACTAAAACTTATTAGGAAATTCAGACGGCTGAGTTGGAGTGGACAGAGTGGACATAAAATAAGTACGACGAAGTATTACTGGGAGAACCGTTCCCTAACCTATGTGCTTTTTCACTCCATAAATCATCATTATTTGCACCTGGAACGGCGGCTGGACGCCACAGACACTGTTTGAAAAACTGGGATTTCTGTATTCTGTCGAGAGGAATGGTATTTTCTGACATTTTCTTGGAATGAATATCATCTTTTCCTGTTTTTAGAAAAGACGATATTTACTTATGCGTCAATTTGAGTAATATTGATATTTTCGTCACTTTTTATTGCGGAAAGTTCACATTTTCAAAAAGCAAATGTGCCGAAAGTTCACATTCACACATATTTCATGCTTTTTGCTGGGTTTTTCACATATTAGAAATCCCAGTTTTTCATGCAGTGAGGATTATGTACCGACTTTTTGAAAGTTGAAAGATGTTTTTAAAATCTTAGTTAGTTTGAGTTTTCAAGGCTGGTACAAAGGTTAAATCTGTCAGCTTGATTTAAGTCCCATGAATAGCCAATCGGAATATTTTTGGAAACTTATTGTTAAAAATATATAAAATGCTATGTTTTTAGGTTATTTTAATCATAGTTCGTGGTTAACGTACAAAGGTAAACAAAAATGGAACATGACAAAGTCCATTAAACATAACACCAACTTAATCTAATTTTGGCTTTTTCCAACCAATAGCAATAGATTAGAGTTACAAAGAATAAAGATAAGTGTGTCAACAAAAACATGTTTTTCTTTGATTAGTATCTACAAACTTTTTGGCTTTCAAAGCGATGTTTTGAAAATTTTAGATAAAAAATTAGTCATTCTTAAAAACCCCATGACTTTAGATTGAGAGAGAGCTGGCAGCAGCTCTTCACAAAGCACTTTGTGCAAAAGGAAACGAAACAAGACATTATGTTGCAATTCACCCTCTCGAAAGAAGGAAAATTTATCATTTGGGTGTTGTATGTCCCGACGGAAATGAACGTTTAAGACTTTTTTGGAGAAACATTTGGTGAAATGACGTTTTTTAAGAACCTCCTAAATCTCAAAAAGTCATGTTTTATGAAATTTTCACCAAGAAAAGTCAGATTTTCTAATTACTGCAGGGTTCTTTTAGGATTTCCAATGTACTAGTCACCCAGTGGTTTACTCAGCGGACATTATTTTTTGTTTTTATCGAGGCATCGAACGCTAAACCGTGTAAATTTTCTGGGGCCATGGAAACTAAATACCAATTTTTTTGGCCAAGCGAACACATCAGCAAAACATAACTTTGGGTGATTGGAATTCCCCAAAAAAAACCCTTAATAATGTCAAAACAACATTACAAGGTTACAAAGCAAATGAATCAATTACCGTGACCTCATTAGTTCAAATTAATTTTCAAAGAGTAATTACCAAATATTCTATTTTGATTTGTATGTGACGTCATATGACGTAGCTTGCATTGTGATCATTAGGTAATGCAAGAGATGACTAATTTTTGCTTGATTCCTGGATTTCCTGATTGATAATTTGAAAGTTTCTGAATAAGAACTAAATTTGTTCCTCATGCAACCATCATTTCTGGCTATTTGACTCTTTATTCCTCTCATTATAAAAATATCCGAAGTTAACAAAAATAATTTATTATAGTAAGATGAAAGTCATACCCAGGAAATGTTTTTTCAAAAGTATTCAAATGTCCAATTTTAGTGCCAAAGTTAGAATCGTAATCAAAGAAAGCAAGACCAAACATGCAATTTGCTAAATGATTATGGGTTGTCTTTACATTATCTACATAAGCTCAATATAGATATCTGTCAAGTATGTTCAACAAACTTCCTATTTTTAAAAAGAGATTCTAAAACTCACCATTATATCATTTACTAGACACAGTTTGCTTAAAAGGACCCCAGCCCCACTGAAAAATTTGGCAAAAATTTCGTTCCCAGTGATTAAATATCCTAAAATTTCAGTCCCACTGGGAAATTGACTTCGATTTCATTCCCATTTGAAATTCAATGTTTAAAAATTGCACACTAAAACCATCCCACTGGATTTTTTAACCTTGATACAAAAGAATTTCGTAATAAAGTTTTTATTCCCACTGAGGAAAAGGTTCCACCGTGGGGCTGTGATACAGGGGTGTTAAAAGGATATCAAGAATTCCCTGATTTGTCAAGGAGTTTTAAAACTAAGCCCAGAAAGAATATGGTAACAAAAACTTGTCAAGACAGTTTTATATTACGCAAATTTTACTGGTATTTCATAAGAAAAAATATTAATCCAAGGCTTAGATATTTCCGAAAGTAAACAACTTATTGGCTTTATGATGGTAAGTATTTCATTGGCATTTATCTTTTCAGTACATGATCATAACTTATAATATCTGTAAAGATCGAGATTTCGTTGAAAGAAAATGTGTTTTACGTTTCAATATCTTTCAATACAGATTCCCATCGGCTCTTGGCTCTGGTTTAGATGTCCCACTTTTCGCCCTGCCTATTCCAATCGCGAATTAGAGTGGGCATAAGGTGGGCTATCTAAAGTCTAAGCATTGCCCTCTTTTGACGTCAACACAATGTCATCTTTCAATCTTTTTCAAGCAAAGATTTCAACTACCCACTTCGTGCCCACTTTTTTGCCTACTCTAACAATCAGATAAAATTGGCAGGACAGAAAGTCTGTCGTCTAAATTAGAGCTTACTACTAAACAGGTAGACTGTAACAGTATTTTCAACGACTTTTTGTTTGTCGTCGTCATGAATTGTCCCGTAAGTCAATATTCCAATATCTATACGGTAATTTTTGTTTTCAGTAGTAACCAAGGCATTTCACCATGGTCAATCACGCAAAACCTTTTGAGATAAAAAATTCAATACATTAGTGTGGCCACGATTTTCCATATTCCACGGTCTGCGATATTAATAGTATTTATAGTGCTCAAATGTTCACCAATGCTGATTCAGAATGTTCATGAACCAAGGATTTATTATACACCGGATATACAGGGTGTCCCTAATTAAAGTATCGAGTTTGAACATACGATTGAGTAGAAAAGTTCGTGTGTGTTATCGCTAAAATATAAGAACGTTCTCCATCACACAGGCTTATTACAAAAGGTAGTTACAACGTATAAATTAATCGTAATGACAAAGAAAAAAGAGGGAGAGCTTAAAATACAATTTTGTGAACACGCACATAAAACTTTCTACTCAATCGCATGTTCAAACTCGATACTTTAATTAGGGACACCCTGTACAAGTAGCAGATTTTTTGCCGATTTCTCGTGTACTAGCTATGTCCGCAGTAATGATATTATTGTTCACTCTCCTTCCCTCATTAAATGATTTTTCGAAGCATTTTTATTGCATTTCTTATTGAAAATCACTCATCCAATTCCCAAAAGAGACTTAAAACTTTCCTGTGAGAGTCAGATTCTTCCACTTAACTACTAATTATAAGTCGTTATGACGTTTCAAGCTGTGAGAAAGATGCAAAAGATGTGTTGTGTATAAGAAATTGAATGTTGACACCGGAAATTTTCAAACTTCAACCTCAAAAAAACCACCTTGCCACCGCTTGCCTCCAAAGGATTTTCATACCACAGTGGAGCCAAGACATTCAAGTCTTATGTATGTTAATTTCAGCTCTTCTGGGGACAGTCTTGGAAAGATATTTTCAATTGAAAATTTTGTGTCACTATAAGCATTTTGTCTGAATTTCTTGTCTAATGATGATTCTCTCACACCAGATTTCACAAATGTATCCGGCTTGGTATTCTAGCCTTACTTTCAAACTTTTTTTCTGCAAATGTACAAAATGAAAGAGCTAGAGAACTTTTTTAAAATAAGACTGATAAACATTTTTAAAAATCAGACATCTTCGAGCCGCCATGACAGTTGTCCTTTGCGGACAAAGCTAGAACATCGATTGTTTTCTGAAACAATGAAAATACAATGATCGCTCTCCATCGTTTTATCTCGGGGTACCTAAGGCACTCCCCAATGTTCGCACGAGGTTCCGCCCCTTAACGTAAATGGTTTTTAGGTTTTTTCGAAGCATTTTGATATAGAAAATGAGATGGGGCATGGTCAGATGGTCCCACTTACTCCATATTTGAAAAATTTCGAGAAAACCTCATTTTTGCCCCATTTTGTTGACGTCATAAAAAGAAAATCTTGAATAACTTTAAGGGGGTAGTCATATGAGATTTTGAAAATTGGTGAAAAATTCATCAATTTCGGGATTTAGGGCTTTTTAGGATCCTTTATCCTTCCTGAACATACCCTGAAAATTTCAAGGCCGTAGCATAAATATCTGCCGATATATTGGGTTTCTTATGAGCCCTGGTATACAATTTTCTCCTTAGCAACGGGAAATCGCATCAGTTGCTAGGGCCTCATTTCCGTATGGCTGCTCTAAACATAGCATCATGACGTACCAAATGAAAGCTCTTTTTACGCCCTTTTTGGGCGTCTAAGTCAATACCGCCTTTTTTCCCCGGGATTTCTTAATATGACGTAATTAAAGATGGTAACCGAAGAAGTGGTATTTGCAAAAACATTCACATTTTGGGGGCAGTCAGCTGTGTTTTTGACATGGAAACTGAGCTTATGTATTGTTTTGGATTGAATTATGATATTATTGAATGTTTTATTTCATTTCTCACATCTGGGAAAGCTTTGGAAGCCTTTAATTTGAGTGAAAGCAACAATTTGATTCTGCGAACTGATGTTTTCGAACAGTAAAACTTGTACACCGAAAAAAACTTTTCAAAGTGATGGATTATAGACTTTGAATAAAGTTTGAAGCAAGGAACCAAACACATTCAATGATGTATC
Source organism: Clytia hemisphaerica (assembly GCF_902728285.1). Lineage (NCBI taxonomy): Eukaryota > Metazoa > Cnidaria > Hydrozoa > Leptothecata > Clytiidae > Clytia > Clytia hemisphaerica. The sequence goes on from NW_027104380.1 coordinate 391,742, forward strand.
CATTATGATTCTTAAATCCAGTGGAAATCTAGTCTTTCATGAGTCATGGCAGTCATGGCGCCAGAGGCGATCCTGGAAAATTAAGTAAAACTATGCATGATTGACGTTCAACCTGAAGACACGTTTCCCTAAGATCAACACTGAAATTCAACTGTAAATGATATAAACAGATTGGAGAGAGCACAAGGATGATATATTTTGTTGGTAATATGTTTTTTGATGAGAAAATGCACTTTTATTGACTTAAAGCCATGTTTACGCGTTGTACGCAGAGTTGACGCAAAATACCTGGAGATTCCCGGAGCACGTGGAAGGCCATTTTTTTCAAAAAACTTGGACTAATTTAGTATTTCCAGTACCTTTTCAACATTAAAAGTTATGTGTCAATCCATTTTGGTCAACCACAGCAAAAATTTTGTAAAACGGTCTATGTATCGCAGAAAAATTGAGAAAAACCTCTATTTTCAACTTTCTGCGCCGTTTTCTCAAAACACGTTTTAGGGGGTTTTCGCGCACCTTGTCAGCCTTTTCTCAGGAATGAGAAAAGCTATTGACTTGAAATTTTCAGGGTAGTTTTCCATTATGGTAAGCCTCAGGATGAATGAAGCAGTTTTTCAAAAAAATCATTTTTTGGCTTTTAAAAACTGAAAAAGTACAAATTTTTAGGTTCCAGACCCCCTGGCTGAAAATTTTGAAAAATTTTTCCACTCATTCTGGAGACTTTCATAATACTAACCTTCACCAGAAAAAATTTTTTGAATAGCTTTCTTAGCTTTTCTTAAAAGGTTGACACAATATTTTTATAGCTTTTACCCCCTAGACGATATTACCCCCGTCTTTGCTATTTTTAGAATTTTTTTTTAATTTTTCATATCCTTTATAGTTGTGCTACAATTGTGGAAAGTTTCATTGAAAAATATTTACTACTTCACAAGATATAACAAAAAGTTTAAAAAATGACATTTCAAATTTCTCATATGACTACCCCTTAAGTTGGAGAAAGCTTTTGATTTCAAATTTTTACCAATGGTGTAAATCGACGAAAGGAAGCAATCTACGAAAAAAAAGTTTTCAATTTTTGCTGACGTCAGCAAAATTCGCAAAAACCGTTTTTGCTGAAATATGCTGACGTCAGCAAAAAATTATAATTTTTTTTCTTGAATCGCTTCCTTTTATTGATTTACACATTTGGTGAAAATTTGAAGTCAAAGGCTTTCACCTACTAGAAGTTATTCAAATTCTTATTTCTGTGACGTCATCAAAATCATGAAAATTGGCTAAAAAATTAGGTTTTTCTCAAAAGTTTTCAATTTTTCAGCAAGTGGGACCATCTGACCATGCCCCATCCTATTTTCTATATCAAAATGCTTCGAAAAGACCTAAAAAACATTTACGTTAAGGGGCGGAACCTCATGCGACCATTGGGGAGTGCCTTAGGTACCCCCGAGTGAGTAGTCTATCCAGTATATAATAAATCTTTGCATGAACTCATGAAGAAATTCTATTGTTTTCCTAAACTGCACAGATGAGCTTTAACCATAACTTTTCAGATTGAGAACACGCTATGACTTTATTGATTAATCGTGATTTCTGTAATCTGGGCTAAGCATTTTTTGATTTAATAATCGGGCATTACCTTGCTAACTCAGTACTCTTAGGTGCCAAATAAACGGCCCCCCCTCGCTTGTTAATTTTTCGATTTTTTTCCAACCCCCCGGACGTTATTAGGACCCCCCCGTTTGTTTATTTTTGAAAAAATTCCCAACTCCGAAAAGGAAGGTTTCTTGTTTTACTCTAAAAAGCCTAAATTTAGTCTATTTTGACCCTTTTTAGGGGTTTTAAAAGTCCATTTTCCAACCCCCCCGGTAATTAGGTCCCCCCGTTTATTTGATTTGAAAATTTTTTCCAACCCCCCCCCCCCGTTTATTCGAACCTCCCCGTTTACACAGGAAAAAAATTTTGATTTCCAAGGTTGGAAATTCAATATTTTTGGGTTGGAAATTTTGGTTTTATAATTGAAGGTTGGAAATTTGAGCGATTACCTTAAGCTGATTTGGAAAACGTAAATTACCCATAGGTTTTGTAGAATAAACCAATGCCCTTGAAAAATCAAGTGAAAAAAAAACATGTAGAAATGACAATTTTCCAAGGCTGGTTGGAAAATATGACTTTTTGGGTGGGAAATTTTTATTTTCCAAACAGTTTGGGAATTGAAAAAAAGGTCAAAAATCGATGTGAAAATACATATTTTAGTAAATTTGATACCTCAAGTTGAAAAACTAGACTTTTTGGGTCGGAAATTTGTGTTTCTCCCAAACAGTTTGGAAATCGTTAAAAATCCATGTGGAAATTACATTTTTCTAAGATTGAGACCCTTTCTTGGAAAACTAGACTTTTTGGGTTGGAAAAATTTGTGTTTCTCCAAACAGTTTGGAAAACGTTAAAAATCCATGTGGAAATTACATTTTTGTGAAATTGAAACTCTTTCGATTGGAAAACTAGACTTTTTGGGTTGGAAATTTGTGTTTCTCCAAACAGTTTGAAAAACGTTAAAAATCCATGTGGAAATTACATTTTTGTGAAATTGAAACTCTTTCGATTGGAAAACTAGACTTTTTGGGTTGGAAATTTGTGTTTCTCCAAACAGTTTGGAAAACGTTAAAAATCCATGTGGAAATTACGTTTTTCTAACCATTTTCTGCGCATGTCCTTGGGAAAACCACAAGCGATTTTTCGCTCAAAACTGTTTTGATATATAGCTAACCTAGATATTAGGTTATAATGTGAGCAGTCAAGCTGTAAGTTTCCGTCAGGTGAGGCGTCTCTTCGGAGCAGCCTCGGTCAATCGCAGTGAGTTCGCACAGTGAAGCACATAGGGTACTTGTGTCATAGTTTCAAATAGCGCCCTGCTGAGCTGTGTGAGTGATCTAAGATCAACCACGTATCTGTGCGAACAATAACGAGAGATTGACCGGGAGCCATCGAGCCTAGGCTAGCGAGTGACTGTTCACAAAAACAAAAACCTTGTTTAAGATCTCTTTTCCACATCTCTGCCATCACTTTTTGGATTTTGGCTTTTTTCCAACTGAATTTTAAAAAATTCCAACCTTGTTTAATTTGTATTTTGGCTTTTTTCAACCTGAATTTAAAAAAATTCCAACCTTGTTAAATTTGGATTTTGGCTTTTTCAACCCCGATTTTCGAAAATTCCAACCTTGTTTAAGCTTGAATTTTGGCTTTTTTTCCAACTGAATTTTAAAAAATTCCAACCTTGTTAAATTTGGAATTTAGCTTTTTTCAACCTGGATTTACGAAAATTCCAACCTTGTTAAATTTGGATTTTGGCTTTTTTCAACCTGGATTTACGAAAATTCCAAGCCATGGAAAATGCAAAATTTTCAACCTTGGAGAATGTCCCACATTTTCAGGTTGGATTTTCCATTGGATTTTATCTTTTTTCCAACTAAGAAAACTTGAAATTTCCAACCTTGGAAATCGAAAATTTTTTCCTGTGTTATTTGGCACCTAAGAGTACCCTTCCGAGCTATATTGAGGAACAGCGGCTTAATAAATCTACGATTTCAATTCGTGTAATACATAATTGTCAATTGGATTAAATTTCCGGTTTATTTCAAACCCAATCAGAATAACAATACACTAGCCCGATAATGAAATAGGGTGAACACATATGTCCCATTCAAAATTAATCTTATGGATTTCAAAACTTTTAGATCTTAAGAGTGATGAATCAGCGATTACTGTACATCGATTAAACTATTTTGATTAAATTTTTATAACATGATCCATACTTTGCAACCCCGTGCAGTGTCACGTATAACTTAGACTAGAGTCAACTTTTGAATGAACTTTGCTTTCTGATGATTTTGATGGCGCTAGAGGATTTCGCCATCTTGAATTTTTTCACTTTCGTTTTCAAAAATTATAAGAAAACAACAAAACAATAAAATATATGCTGAAATTCATCAACATTTATGAAACCATAATATGAACATGAAAAAACCTCCAAAATCTTTAAAAAAGGTCTATTGGACATGGTCTTCTGTTTGTTTTTTTTCCGAAAAGGGAGTGGATCTAGTGGGATGTATTTGCCGTTGTATCAAGCAAAGCCAAAATATGAAGCCTGCCAAATTACACCGGCATTACATCAGCGCCATCAATCTAGTCTATCAAAAAGCTATAACTCTGTGTAGTGATTGATGCCATCCACATTACAAAATAAATCTTGAACATTTCTTAATAAAGTTTTAATGAATTTCAAAATCCTAATGGTGAAATTGATGATATCTTAAACCATCGATGTTTAAACCCTTTATAGGTGCATATTGTATAAAACTTAAAAAGTGATGTTCTGCGATGTATTTATAACTGTAATACTTTCACTGCTTAGAACAGTTACGTAATATATTTATACTAGCCGTAAGCGCAGCGTCGAACGCTGCGTGTCCAAATCCAGTGAATCACTACACATCTAAAAAATTCTAACGGAAGAAAGATAGCCACTGATTGATGATTTGATTTTGATTTTAGGAAATAAAGGAGAAAAAAGATAACATTGCATTGCAATTTTTAACCACAATTAAATAAATGGCTTAGCAAAAGTATATTTTAGATCTTCGTTGCCATCGTGGCTAGCCATCGTGGTTGGACATTCGAGGGTGACTTTGAAAGACTTTGAAAGACTTTGAAAGTGATAGGGAGCCGCTATAGTAAACAGAAAGTTTTAAAGAGCATCTGAATAAGAATTCTTTCAAATGACAACAAAAAAATTTGGGAAGAAGGTTGATTTTAACCCATCAAGCTCCAAACTTGGTGAATAGAAAATAGTACCTTGGGGTCTCAAAGTTAGTCAAGTGGTAGGAAATCTGCTAAAGGTGCAAAAAGATGATGGTTCAACGCCATGAATAGGAGGCTTTGTAGAGCTTTGTTAGATTTTCGAAAACTTTTTACAAAACGTTGTAAACACACACGTTTAAGCGTATTAATATATAGATAACTGATTTATGAAATAAATCACCGGAGCACCCTTGTGTCACAGACCCATAAGACCCTCGCCTCACTGGAAAATGTTTCCAAAATTATCGTCCTGAATGGGAAAAATACCCTACCATTTCAATTTCACTAGGAAATTGACTTTGATTTTATTCCTATTTAAAATTCAATGGAAAAAACTGTACTCAAAAACAATCCCCGCTGGATCTTTCGACCTGGGAACAATAAAATCTCTATACCCATTTGTATTTCATCCACACTTTGGGAAGAAGTTCTACCGGTGCTGTGAGACAGGAGTGTATTTAAGAAATCCAGACCTTATGGACGTCAAGGACGTTGTTTTGAAGATTTGTGGCAACCGAGAGAGCTGATAGAAAGAAAATTTCATGTTTTTGGCAGAGGATCTTCATAATACGAAAGCAACAATAAAAATGGATGTAAATAAAACTCTTTTGACCGAGAACTTGACAAGGGCACGCAATAATCAGCACGAGCTTTTATGCACGAAGACGGTTGCCTATTTTGCATCGATAAATGGTGTTTGAAAAAACATATAAGAACATAATTCAAAAACATGGACTAGTAGAACCATATGTCTGATATTGAATTTAACGGTTTAACTGTGGCTTACTGTCTGAATTACTTTGACGGAATTGATATGCTTTGGGATACATTACATTGATTTCGTTGGTTTATTTTAACCGTTTACTCTTTCAGGATTGTCTGGCAAGATAAAATGATATTTTAGATTCTAATCAGTGCTTATAAAGACCAACATATCAATTCATTAATGGATTCAGCTTTTGCTTTTAAAAGCATTGATTCATTGACATGTCTTTCGTTGTTTGTTAAATAGAGAAAGGGTTCACATTGCAATGAGTTTCATTCACACTATTAATGATGACATCAGCATAAAAATAGGGGTGACAAAATATGACCCATGTCCGGGGTTCCATTGTCCATCAAAAATAGAATTAGCTTTGTTTTTGTTTGATAGTCAATTATCGGGGTCTTTGTAAAGATGGATGAGTTGATATCGGTTTAATAAATCCGATTTGCTTTTTATATAAGCAAATAAAAAAGCGATCATGTATTTCTTAAGTCGATAATTTTAATGCCTGACTATAAGAAATCTGGTGTTTGGATGGGGTCTAATTTCAATATTTGATTGCAACTTTGTTGAGACTTTTTGGCCTTTTTAAGTCCTTGAAGTAATTTTTGTTTTAATCTCTTTTCTTGTGTCAATCCGAAGCACGTTCTGTGAAGTCTCACTTTTAATAATCTCTAAGTATGTCTTAAGTTTGCTAAGCACGTTTTTCTTACAAGCAAATACTATATAATGTCTGATAATGAATCTATTCTAATAGAAACAATAGATCAAATAGAAAGAATAGAGAGGGAATACTACTAGATTGAGATATTTTAAATGTGATGTCAAGCCAATTTGAAGGTTCCGTTACGTTGATTTGACGTGCTTGTCGAAGAGCGCGTGCCAAGAATAATTTTGTTGAAGTATCGAAAAAAGCTTGGTGTTTTTAAGAAAACACACTTTTTTAATAAGAGACATTCTATAAACAACCGCAACAAGTTCAATCATAGTGCATTATGGGTTATATGTAAAAAGGTGATTTTTTTGTTTCGATAACAATCATAAGGGTATCATATTCACTGAGGATAGTTGTGGTTGCATCCAAATAATCGAATCTTGAGAAAAACAAAAGGAAGGATTTAGGATATAAATGTAGTGTAAGATATGATACGGAGGATCAAATCACAGAAGATGACCGTTTCGAGAGGAGCAGGTGAGAGGAGTAGTATTTCTACTACTCAGTTCAAAAGTAAACTAGCCTTGGCTCTATCGAACAGTGTCAATGGCGAGGGTAAAGAGGCTGTGCCGAGGCGAGGTGACTATGTTTTGATGGAACATTTACTGGATAAACATGAGCTTCCATTGACAGTTAATATCAAGAATTTCGGTAAAAGGAACAACAATAATACTGAAACGCAACAAAGATATAACGGGATTTCTACTATACAGACATGCCGGTATTCAACTACTTTACAATGTGTGACGGCTACTAGTGGTAGAGAACTTAACATCCCAATCAGTAGAGAAAGCCAATCAGTTGTGGTAAACTTTTTATCTATTGATAATACAGCTTTGTATCGAACATTAGGTGAGGTGCGCTGTAAAAAGCGTGATCAAAATATATTATGGTTTACATCAACTAAGCCGTTCGTCAATGACAAAAGTACTTTTCATGCAGGACAGATATTTTCGTTCGCGCCTGCAGGCTTGTTATCATCGTTTAAAAGAGACCGTAACATACGTGGCGTCACAGTCTTCGCGTACCCTTCATTGAGAAAGTATTACCTGTCACTAGAAGCTGAAGGAGATTTCCGTAAATGTGACGCGCCTACAACGACACAAACGATCGAACTTTCAGAATTATTAAAGTCAGCTAACTTTCCATTTTTTATAAATATTCCACACACAAATAGTGATTCAATGGGTGACTTGTCAAATTTCACAGGACGTTATTTCGTCAAGAGTAAAATGGAACACACTGTTTTATACATTTCGAAGAAATTTCGCGGCTCGTTACAAATTCATTCCTTTCCTGTCAACAGAGACTTGTATGCCAAAGTTCTTACCGGGAGGAGACCAATCGACCGCTTAGAAAAGGAAGAGATAGACCTTATGATCAGGTGTTTTGAAGGAAACAGCAAAAGAGATGCAAATGGTTATTGTTTTAAAACTTATAACGAAGTCGGTATCATTCGATTACTTGAGGAAATATTTCTAGAGCTTGATCAATTTAAGGAGGAGGGAGTTTATACACGTTTGTTGACTAAGAAACCAATTAACAGAAAATCCATCCAAAAACGTGTCATCAAAACTTATCTTAGGAACAATCAGCAGAGAAAAAATGCTGACACTGCAAGTCGTTATTTGCAAAGCGTGGATGGGAAAAGTGATTCGATTTTTGACGATGAAACAAAACAGAATTACGTCAACGAGTCGTTATTTGATGGACAAATGACGGAAGATAACGTAAAGAAACGTAAGACACGGGAGCTTGTTGTCGAATTTGATGACGGAGGTTACGTTATTATTCCGTTTGACGGTAACTCACCAAAAGTCTCCGTGGGCAATGACGCGCAAACATTACGACATACTGATAATTTGGCGTATAATTATCATCAGAATAGTTGTGACGATGATGAAGACGCTAGCGATGAGGATCTGGAATCGGAAGTTGTTTACGATAAAACTTGCGATGAAGACGATTACCATCAAATGTATGATTTGACTTGCGATCAACATATTTACACTTATATCTCATGCGAAGAGTTAGATAAACTATCGTCCGGAAAACAAACCAATTCTGATAAAACATCACCTACCGGACAACCTGATGAACGTTATAGTACGGTTTACGATTATTCATACGCAGAACATTTCACGAGAGCAACATCACCTATGGGCAGGTCAAATATAGCACAATTAAGCGTTGAAGAGGTTGGGAACTTGCTCAAAGTCAACCTCATGAAACACCATGTGAGCTTGTTCCAAGAACATCAGATTGATGGAGAAAAACTTCAAGCACTATCAGAACGTGATTTTATTGAAATGAACTTAACTAAATTTGAAGCTCGCAAATTGACTTCTTATTTAGACGGCTGGCGAGGGAAGGAAGGTAGCGCGACCGATCATGCAACATGGCTTTCCAAATTAGCGAAAGATTGGACTGTTAATGACGTCATCAAGTATCTCCAACATATCAACATGATATCTTTCCAACGATTTGTTCAAAGACATTCGATTGATGGGTTTCTATTGAAACAGATTCTGAAAGATGACGTCATGGAAAGTTTAAATGATGAACATAGCCTCGTTTTGAGAAAAACAGACATTTTGAGACTTAGAAATTATGTCATGGAAGATGAAAAGCCGAAATTTAGATTCTTTGATGTTTAGTTAATATTTTTTGTATTAAATTTTTTCTACTCCAAATAGTTTTTTTGCAAAATTAGAGTTTATATATATTTTTCAGGGAATTTTTAATGACGAATGTAAATATGATAGCTTATAGTATATTTTAATAACCAGTACATTTTAAAACACAAAATTTATCTTTTATTCTAATCTTCATAAACCCTTGCCGGGTAGAAATGATAATAATCTTTCTTTTGAGCCATTTTGCCAAAATCAAAAATTTAATGAAATATCCACATTACCGAGGACTATTGAGCCAATTTTAGAATACAAAATATATACTGAAAGGATTTTAAACGATTACCGAAATTCCAAAGTAAAAACTGGTCGATTCCACAATACGGAAGTTTCATACACACCACTTTGATATGTTATGTCCACTGTATTTGGTCTTTTCACAAAAAAACCTATGGGAGAAAACACCCCCTTCCCACATACCCGGTAGGATTTTTCCATCCAGCGGGGATGAAAATCACAGACTGAAGCTCGATGAGGATTGATATTTCCATATTTTTTATGGCTGGGGATTTCAAGTCAGAAAATTCAGTGGGATGGGAAGAATATCATAATTTTTTCAAACATTTTTCAGTGGGTACAAAAATTTGAGGTTATTGTGGACAATTTTTCCAGTGGGAAGGTTTCCTAGCGGGTCTGTGAGAAGGGGGTGTGAGAATAGACAGTCATTGAATTTATAGTTTAACTAGACTCTTGCGAATTGGAGAATTGAAACAGGGGTGACTATCAAATTGAAGCGGAAACCTTTAACATCGTGCTCAAAAAGATAAGCTGGACAAGTTTCTTAACACCGATTCAATATTATCATTTTGGTAATCCAGATCATCAAAACAATACTTTTGACAGAAAAGTAAAAGTCACATGTTGTAGTTGACAGGAAATCGTAAAATTTCTTTCTATTTTGGTTTTATGTTTGTTAATCAAGTTGGCATTCAAAGAAAACAAATGCGGTTTGTTCCCAAAGATGATGTCATCTAACCTCTAACATCAAAACAAACTTTCTCCCTGCTCACAGTTTTTCTGTAAGAACAATTGGAATATACTTTAAATGTGATAAATTTTCGCAGTGGTTAAATTTAGCAGTTTAGCTCATCTGCAAAATTTTAAGAATTCGTGGGGAGCACTGGGGGATAATATTTCCACAATTTTGTTGCTTTTGTTACCAAATATCGTATACGCTGGTTGTCAAAAAACGCGTCAATAGCGCTTCTTTTATGCCAGGAAAACATTTATAAGTAGCTTATTTGACGAGTTTTGTTTAAAAATATTTCGCAGATTAGGACTTTCTAAATTTTGATTCGGACTGACACCCAAATCCACGAAATCTGCAAAGTTTAACTCCCGCGAAATTAGCCCATTAAAGAATTGCTGGAATTTTTCTCCTGTGGAAGTTTCAAAGTCAAGTGACAGAAAATCTAATTTTTTTATGTTGCAGACCTAAGACTTACCCTGAGTATCAGAGGTTGAGTTTTCGAAGAACATATTACACTTTAAACTCTAAAAATAGTTAAGAACATTCGAAGGCTTCTAAATTTTGGATGTTGTTTTAAAAAACTTGTACAATTGCTGGAATTACTTCTGCTGTGAGGAATTTTCAAATTCAAGTTTAAAAAAATCAAGATTATCTAAGGGGTGGTGGTAAAGTTCAACAAAAGGTTATAGCATTTATTTCGACAAAGTGACTAAAATTTCCACGGAGAAAAATGGTTTTATTATCTCTTAGACTAAATTTATCTCAGATTTTACCCCTCGAGTCTATCCATCTCATCTTGAATTGGAAAATTTGACTTTAAGAGCATGAAATTAAAAACAATCATATTTTTAAGATGTTAAAACTTTGGTCGAGACTCCTTACAAATGTTTCAGTCTGCTAGGTAGCATCGAAACCTGAAAATAAAACTCATAAGTGCCATGCCAAAAACACTTACTTCTTTGACTTCTTACTTCTTTAGCTCGAGGCTAATCAATATTAATTTTTTATTACAATCCTATTATATTCTGGTTTCTGGAGATCTGTGATTCAAAGTATCAAAGAATTAAAAGATATTAAAGAATAAATCTATCCGCATCCACGTGTTTCGTCCTTCCCAGGACTCATCAGTGTGGCTCGGATAAGCGAGCATAGACTGCTGATCACCAGAGTGCTCAAAACACTAAGTGTTGAGCTTCGCATAATCACTTGTGGTGAACAGAGAAGCAGAGCTTGCTCCTCAACAAAGTCTATAGAGTGCTCAAAGAACCGAAGTTCTGGGCGTAATACATCTATCCGCAGACACGGATTAAAGAATAAAGAATAAGGATGAAACTATAGTTGACTCTCTCTAATTCGATTTCGAATGGGGAATCTTATTTGTTCGAAATACAATGAGATTCGAATTGTGGGGAGAATTTTAAGAGATTTTCTTGACGGGAACTGGAAATAAATTCGATAACTTTGTTATTTCCCATGATAATAATTTTTTTATATATAAATTTGAAAATCATGATTTAAGCTTCGTCTTTGACACATCTGTTGATCTTATAGATTCCCAGAATGCTACCAGTTCGTTTACAAGAGGTGCCAGCCTCACAAGGACATCTTCGGTGAAGCCGCTTGATCAATTCCTATGCAAAATAAATGATCAAAATAATTGATTTGTCTGTCATTTGAGAGGTTGGATTTTCACCGTAAATCTAGGTACCCTTCTCTAGTCTAGTTAGATTATTGTTAGATTGACCTCAATCAAGAGACATATAGTGGTACCTCACAATCATACACCCCTGTGTCACAGACCCACTGGGACCCCAGCCCCACTGGAAAATTAGGCAAAAATTTCGTCCACGGTGGTAAAATACCCTTGAGTTTCAGCCCCACTAGGAAATTGACTTTGATTTCATCCTTTTGAAATTCCATGTTTAAAGATTGCACTCCAAACCATTCCCACTGGGTTTTTTAACTTTGGAGCAATAAAACTTCTATCCCTATTAAGATTTCAATAGGAATCTTTACCCAAACGAAGAAAAAAGTTCCATCGGGGCTGTGAGCCAGGGGTGTAGTTATATACTTTTTTTAGGCTGGCAATGGTTAAGACAGTGCTATCGTCCGTTAGAGGAATAGTGAAAGCGGAGAAAATATATGCAAAGAGTTTAGAGCCGTTCGGACAGTATAGGGAAAAATAGCGGTTGTAGAATATGGAACAAACTGAGCCGTCACTGCTTACTCCGTACCGGACCAAACTCCTTTTTCACAAAATTCATCCCCTTCCTAAATTATTCCATTTTTAGTGACCTCGTGCGTAGACGATAGGATCGTCTAATGCTGATAATACCGGTAAAAGCTACGAAAACATCCTAGATGAGTGAGTAAGTTGATGCTTAGTTGGGCAAACTACAATTTTGGGTGAAACAGTGGAACTGAGTTTGATATATAAAATTGCTTTGGATTCAATGTATAAACTTACTTCAGTGAAAGATGAGCAAATTGTTCCTTCGGTCATATGACCACGACATCGGTCACCCATACTCAATGTGGGTGTACAACATTCGTTCGCCTCGCAATCCGCATCCACAGTGCATTTCTAAAAGGTAAGAAGAAAAGTGTTTTTTCGTCAACTATTCACGAACCCAAGCGCTGAAAGCTCCAAGAATGGGCTGGAAGGTATATTATCCAGGGGTATTGAAAATCCTGCTAAAACTGCTACTATGTCCAGGGGGTGAAAAATTAGAAAGGGGAGAATATACCTGACTGAAGAGCTCAAATAAAAAAAGAATTTGATCGAGATATCTAGAGTCGAATATACGTAACCAACAGATATTTCAAAACAGGTTATCGTTGGCATTTTTTACCTTTCCTAATAAAGAGTCGATCAGCCCATTACTGCCACGTGCTAATGTGATGACAACAAGACAAGTGAGAAGATAAAAACGCATTTTCTTCTTCTGTATACTGATGTTGATATTTTATGAAGTGTTTTTTTACAATACCAGCTTCTTCCAGTAGAAAAGTAACTTTTATGTGGGAGTTTTTGTGAATGTCAATGTCTTTCAAATAGAAATCAACCAAAAGTTTACTTTTTCAAGTTACACATAATCTATTTACAATTTGCACAGATGATTCTACATCACAAAATGATTTGTTTTGAGTATAACCAATTGTAGGATTATTCCGGGCACATGTGCATTCAGCCTTATCCCTTTCAGTCCCAGAGTTTTCACAGCTACTTTCCCAGAGCCGTAAAACGAGTCTTTGAATGCATTCACTCATTCTTCAATATCTCTGGAATCACTAAACCTAGTCCTCTCAAGTTTTCACCTTTTTTCACTTATAGTATGAGGATAATTTTGAAAGAAAAAAATTTGCAAAATGACGTCATCAGCGTGTCACGTGACCAGAGAAAGGCACAAAAAAATTTTAAAACAGCAATTTTTTGCCATTCAATGGTAATTTTTTTTATGAAAAAATGATTAAAACCCAATAATTCTTATGATAAATGTTTAGCACAACAGTATCTACTAACTGAAAAAAGAATTGTTTGATTAGCTCTCATAGAAAAATCATAATGATTGATAGAAGTTGTAAAAAATCCCATTTTCGGCCTTACAGACTTTGCTTGCAAAAATTTTTGTAAATACTTTTGTAAACAAAACTTTTTACTCGAACAAGCTTTTTTTATGCGGTTTTTTGCACACGACGCGCTATCCTATCTTCTTTGAAAGCTGTTTAAAGACATCTCTTTATTTCCCGCCAAAACATCACAATTTAAAAAATAAATCAGGGACCGCTCTGCAGTCCTCTGGGAAAAAACGACGGGTCCAAAGGAACCGCAGTGCGGTCGCGTGGGACTGAAAGGGTTATTCAAAAAGAAATTCTTTAGGTGATATTAGGCTAAGATTGCAGTGTTCTCGGTGTACAACAAGAGCATAAGCTCTCCTCCTATTCTCTCATCATTATTAGCGAGTTCCGTCAGCCTCTCATGTACGCTACAAGTTTTTTATGAGCATTTAAAAATCCAAAAGTTGGTTCGGAGATGCTTTAAATCGAGAGAAATGCTTGAAGAATGCATATAGGTATTAGAACAAAATCTTAGAGAAATTCAGAAATTCGTAAATTCTAAGAACAGTCAAAAGTGGAGAATTTAGGCTGAGGATAATGCTTAGGATATGCTTTTTAATTTTTTACCATATCTAAGCCTAGATATGCTTAAAAGTTTAATCTATAATGCTTATAAAAAACATGTAGTTCATGATATTTTTGCAAATCAAAATTCTATCTAGATAGATTTGCTCAACTGTACAAACACATACACGTATTAATTTTCTCCAAAATTATAATAGCATACCTCGGCGAATCTAAAAATTGACATTTTTCTGTTTCGTTTGACCGAAATTCAATTCCCCATCACCATTTGCACTAACTACGTTTGCACACAAATTACACTACTACTCAAGAAAAAGTGATAACTTTCACGACTATTCAATTGGAGACGAAAAGTATTGTGGGAATTGAATTTCGGTCAAATATGAGAGAAACGAAATTATAATCATAACGTTTGCATAACGAAGCGCTATTATGATACTTTTGACGCGCTGATGATGATTATATTTTGATAAAACAATCAGATCGCTCCACATTTGTATATGGCCAGGTTCCACTAATTCTCAAGAGCGTTTCTGTTAATCCGACGAGAGAGTCCTTCTTTTCCTTCTCGGGTCGGGTCAACCAAGAAAAATCTGAATAAATTGCCTCAATCAACTCATGGTACAGTATTCAAGGCTTTATTACAATCATGGTTGTAATATTTTAAAAAAAGGGAAATTCCCACGAATTTTCAAAAGCACAAACGATTTGGAAGTGCTCTAAGTTGAGTTGGAAGTGAGAGTTTTAACGCTAGAATTAATACTTAAGACCTTAGAATCTGGAGATCAAAAAGTCAAAAATAGTCCAATAAGGCTCAGAATATAGCCGAGAGGTCTATATAAACCCGAGCCAAATTGAAATATCCGATCAAATTTGAGATTTGAGAGATGGCCCAAAATCGACTTTCTCGCCCGAACTCGAAGTTTCGATAAACGAGGAAATTGACCATGATTGTATTCGGGAAAATTTTCAACATCTGGAAGGTATTACCCTGGGTACTGGTGGTCAAGTTTAAGTCTAATGTTAAAACTCAGAGTTAAAACTCTACTACCCTTCCAACCTACTTTAGAGAGCACTTACAAATCGATTGTGGTCTCAAAACTTCCCGGTGGATTTCCCTTTTTTCTCAAATATTAATTACGACCATGATTGTAATTGTAGATAAGACGACTGACTAGGGCTGCTCGAACAAACGAGCTTGCGGGCGGGGTCGGTCGGATGAGGAAAGAGAAAATAATGGCAGTACGGGCGGAAATTGACGCCAGGTAATCGCCGCCCTTATTCTACAACCCAAAAAAACCCGAAATTTTCATTCTGGATTTTTAAGAAACCCGATAAAAATCAGGGAAGATTGGGGAAAAAACTGAAAGAAACAGTTTGCAGCCTGAAAGGCTGGGGAATTTCATAATTAACTTGGGGTAAGTTACCTCTGGAATGCACAAATGTTTTCTATGTTAAATTTGTTTTGAAATTTTGCTGCTTTGATTGGTCAGTTACTTGATGGCTATGCAAGTTTCCCTCCACTGATGCAAGTTACCCGACTTCACGGTATATTCTATGATGCGACACTTCAAATTAAAGCTTTTTATTTAAAATTGTGATTCAAACAAATTTAGGTGTACTTTTTTGCCTGACATATGTTGATGTTTAGTTCAAAAAACACAGTCAGATAAATTTAAGCGCTAAAAAGTTGCTATTATCAGGCTATCGTACTGTTATTTTTTGGCGGCTAGTTCGAAACGCAGGTTAGAGGTTCAGGTTCAGGTTTCAGGTTACAGGTTAAATCTTGATGGAAATTTCAAAAATAAAATATCCCAACGTGTAGCTAGAGTGAAGCTATTCTATAATTGTTTACAGTAGTCATTGAATTATCATACAAAGTAAAATGTCTGTTTTTATTTTGAAACGCGTTCAATTTACTGACTTAATATTCATTTTACAGACCGGTGTTTCTAATTTGAAGTTCACACCCTGTGGATCCCCTGATCGAATCCGACACAGGTCGGGTCCGAATTTTTGACCAGGTTTTGATATTTTATGTTAGGGGGAAAACATGCCAAATTTCATCACTCCACCAATACGGCATTTTACCCGGATCGGGGGACATCACCCGATCGAACTACGTCCCTCATTCTGGGTACGCGCATCTCTCGATGAAGGGACTGTGTAGTCCTATCGAGGGACGGTTTTCAATCACTTTTATTCTTTCGTTTTTCTGCCCGCGACGCAAACTTTTGGGCCAATGAAATCTGCATATGAAGGTAATCTCTGAAAAATTTGTTGACGAATGAGCGTTCAAACTAAAATTTTCACCGTCATCGGTCGCCGGACTACGGGCCGTGCAAGGTACCCTGCAGGACGTCCCCGTACGAACGATTGCCAGGCCGTACAGTGTTTTAGTCGGTCAATTCTTCTCTTTTATCACCCACAAGAGGTATACCAGAAATATATACAGAAGAAAACTCCAGTTTGCAGAAGGCGGCATAGCCGCCCCCGAGATGATTTTTGACTTTTGAAATGCTGCCCCTGAGATAGTGCTGTGCGCCAAAGGCGCAAAAAGGGCGCCGCAGACGCGAAATTTTTTAGGGGTATTTTATGCGAAATTTATTATCTTTGTTTTGGTACAACGATTGAGATGTTCAATAGTGTCGAGGGCGTTATTTTTCAGGACGGAAGGCCGCATTTTATTAAAAAGGGCGGTCGATTGGGCGTAAACTTATTAATTTCGGTCGCCGTAATCTTGTCGAAATCATTTTCGGAACAGTTCGGAAGAAAAGATGGCGGACCACAGCTGTCCCACCATCGATCCCACACAAACCATATTTTAGCTCTGAACAGAAATCCACGCAAGAAAAATCTAAACATTGATAAGTGGTCAAACTTTCTAAATTTTGCTAAATCAAAACACGCGAAAACATCATGCGACGTATGACCACAACTCCCGCTCGCTTCAATCAAGAATTTGGTCACGTGATCTGCCAACAAAAATCAACCAATGAAATCGTTTGTTTATAGCGCTATAAGGCCCTGTTCATATTACGCGCGTAATAAAGTGATAAAAACCGGGGGTTTGCAGAAATTTTAAGATTCGTTGCGGGGAAGCCAAACACTTTTAGAAAACCAATTGTATGAAAAAAAGTTTCCATAACATTTATTTATTATGAAAACAAGTGATATTTTTATGTTTGAGCATTAAAACGTCTTATTTTATAATTTATTTAAAAAAATCTTACCCCCCGTCTCAATTTTTTGGATCTTTTCTTCAGTTCCTGGGAAAGCAACTAATAGCTTGCAAATATATCATTTTGAAATGTAATTAACCTAATCTTTATTTTTTCCAACAGGTTTCAGGTCAGAATGTTTTGCCTGCATCGCCGCGGCGTGGGTTGAAATTTTGTGGGACTTGATGTAGGTCTGGTCGGAAATGGATTTATTTTGGGATGTAAACATTACTATAGCTAGATTATTTTCTTTATTTGGACAGAGAAAAGGTTCAAGGTTTGTCTACTTTTTATTTCATTGGATTTATCTGCCTCAGTCAGCTGCAATAAGCGATTGAAAACTCATGATTTTTCGTTTTTGTCAGTTTCACTCAGCCGCCATTTTGAATTTTTTTTTTTATTTCTGTTGACAGCGATTTTGTGACCCATACTTGTCCTTCAGGGTCTCTTCCCCCCCCCCTATGCCTAGAATGAAAATTTTCCATTCCCCCCCCCTCATTTTTCCCCACCCTGCCTCCAAAAATTTCTCTGTCCCCCCCCCCTCAAGCAAAAAATTAAAAAGCTGTAATTTGATGAACTTAACGCTTATTGTTTTACGACCCTGCCTATGCCCCGGACAGTCCGGGGTTTTTTTGCTGCGTGCCCGGGGTCCGTATTATTTGTTTTTGAGAGACTACCCCGGACGCCCCAGACAGCCCGCGCGGTCGCTTTTTATAGAATCGCTGACCGCGCGGGCTTTTTTCTAATTCATTGAAATATTCTTACGTGGACAAACGCCGTCTTCCAAAAGATCTTGTAATGTCCTGATTTTGGCGTTTTGTGTGTGAGGCCTGTATTTGAACCTTAAATCTCAAGCGTGGTTTGTTCAGCAATCAAATTCTAAAATCTAACCGTGAGTGAGTTTTAGACCTGGATAAAATGTCCGGGGGTTTAAAGTGTGCTCGGCGATATACGTCCAGGGTAAATTTATGGCGCAAAAATTGGAGCCCCGGACGTAGGTCCGGGGAAAAAGTTATTTTTTTCAGACCCCAGACATTTGCCCCGGACTGTCCGGGCATAGGCATGGTCGTATTGTTTTCCCTAAGGTAGTTCTAATTCAAGAAGAAATGGAAAGGATGGTGTTTTTAAACCATAATATTAATAAAACTAAGCATTATGCTATATCATCTCATAAAACCAGATGTTTTTCAATTTTGAATTGATTTTGGTGAGTTCCTCCCCATGCCTAGAATGAAAATTTTCCATCCCCCCCTCGTTCCCCCCCCTGGCTTCAAAAAAAATTCTTTCCCCCCTATACGTCCTTTTGACCTCAAAACCCATTCCCCCCCTGAATCCAGGGGGGAGAACACTATGGTGACCTCTACGGAATCAATGATTTTGCTTGAGGGGAACAGCTGTGGGACGTTGGCGGTGGTTTGTAGATGCTGCCCTTGGCCTTGGAATCTTGCACTTTCTACCCTTGGTAAGAAGCATTTCTGCCCCTGCCCTTCAGAAAAGGAAAGGTGCTGCTCCCGAGATCTCAACGAAATCTGCCATGATCTGAAAACTGGAGAAAACTATATACATGTTAGAAAAAAATCTTTTAACATACACAGAAAAGAAAAAAAAATAAGATTTTTTTTTATCTGGTCTGAAAACTTCAAGTCGAAATGATATATCTGGTCTGGCAATTATTCCGTTTAACCTGTAACCTGAAACCTGAACCTGTAACCTGAAACCTGAAACCTGAACCTGCGTTTCGAACTAGCCAATTTTTTGGAATCATTACATGGAGTTTCCGCTGCCAATAGATATTTTGCTAGATGCAATGGGCAAAATTATTTTAAAGGGAACCAAAAAGTGCATCTGGGAGCTGAAAATTTTTTTTAAGTAAGCATTTTGAAATTTATATGTATCATTTCTCATAGTATCTTAAACTCATTTGCAGTTGTTTTAGAGCTACAGTACTTCCGAAACTTGATTTTGCCATTTTTCAGGCTAAAAAGCCTTGAAATTAAAGCTTTCTAGCCTAAAAAACAGCCACAGCCATATCACAAAAAATACAATGAATGCTGCAGTTTTAGTTATTCAAAATCTAACATAGGCCAACAATTGATCAAGAAAACTCATTTACAGTATGTTGGCCTTCCCTGGATTGAACGGTTGAGGATTTTATTTTCCAAAAATCTTGGTTACGGAATGACGGAAAAATTAAAAATGCTGTAAAGTTTTAAGGAAGCATTTTTAGAGTAAAATATTTGGCAAGTTTCTACCTCTTTACTGAGTACTTTCAAACGAAGCATAAATTAATTACCATTGGGGGAAGACTGGTTTTTAATTGAGAAATCATTTTTGGTTACAGAATGACGGAAAATTATCTTACTTTAATGAAATAAAAATTATGAAATTTTCACTTAACTTTATCACCTCAAACATTTTTTAAGCTGATACAGTAACTTTGTATCAAAATCTAAGCATTTGATCCATCTTGAAAACCTTTCCATTAACCCTATATTAGGGTTCTAAAGTTGAATAAGATTTTTACAGCTGATTCCGTTTCATATCATGTGTACCGCATTCATGATAAATTTAAAAAAATGGTTGAGTGTTACCCAAAATCTTTTTGATTTTCTCAAAGTGTTATCGTTGCTATGGCTAAAAATCATGACTTTGATAGCATAATCATCAGTCAATGTCAATTTATTAACCACTTTAACAATGCAAATTTTTGGGTGACACTCCGTTTCATGGAAAAAATCGGCAGTTTTTGAGCTTTAAAATGCCACAACTTTAGTTTCGCTTGTGCTACAGACTTGTATGAGCTCTCATTTTTCAGCATTTTTTATTGTGCATCCTCTGAAATTAAAATCATTCAATGACAATCTCCACTTTATGCACAATATCCTTTTGAAATCAAGGTGGTCTCTGGTTCCCTTTAAAATAATTTTGCCCCAATGTCATGTTCTGAAAATCCAGTGTGGGGCATAACCAAACAACAAAACATTGAATAAAGTTTATTTGAAGTAAACAAATCCTTTAATTCACATTTATTGATTGTCCATCCAGCTGCGAGTTATCGTTCCTCAAACACCAATAATAATCATGTATGTAGTACACATATAGGAGATTAATATCCGACAGATATCAGACATCAAGTTGTTTTTCCATCCACTTGATTAAGCTGGGTATGGCTGTTCTAGCTGATCCATTCAAGAATAATCTTGAATTTATGAAAATCAAATCTTCCAGTCCAGTAGCAGTCTCAAAAACAGCGAAAAGTGTAGCTAGCCACAGTTTCAGAATTTGAATTGAATGAGATTAACAAAACTTAATCATATATCTGTTCTGTTTTACTCTGTGTGTTTTTTGACAGCTGCAATACAAGCAGTCACGTCACAATCAATTCTGATATCAATAAAACTACCATGATACATGGCTGGAGGAGCTAGCCCATTTTGAATATTCTGCTTAACATTTGCATGGCGTCCTCCAGCTTTTTGATCCCCCCTAATATGAGCTATAATCCCCCCATCTGGCCTCCCCCCCACCTGTCTTTAAAATTCGTGCTCCCCCCAATACACCGTTTAACAGTGTCGACTGCGCATGCGTATGAACAATTTTCCATTGTTTTGATTTTGGCAACCACGGGAAACTTCTCTCCTTTATAACACTTCATGGCAGATAAAAAAGACGATCAGAAAAAGAAAGCTTCTTTGTTTTTCATTTTCACATTTTTTATCAATTATGGGGAAGAATGAAATTTTCAGAAGCTGCTTTATTCGATATGAGGATTCCCATTTTCGTAAAATCGCGATTCCCCATGGTTGCGAAATGGTGGCTATGGGTAATTTCTTTGCTCTTTTGCTCTATTTTCTTTTGTTCTATGTGACGTAAAGACGCTTCACAAATCAATCGAAGTACTTCCGCTAACTGCATTGTATGCGTACTGAGGTTTCAGTGAAACAAGAGTTTCCAAACCTATAGCCAATCCTGGCCAATCAGCTGTGTTTTAAACATTCACATTAATTTATCTGAATCTTTATTGATATGAACATCTTTTGTGAAAAACTTCTTTTCTCCTTAATGCTATTAATAAGCAATTCCCGGTGGGGGTTACTAGTGGCCGCCTATAGCAGTGCCTAAAGACCACAGGGCTCGAAATAACGGTCGGACATCGGACATTGTCCGACCCAAATAGCTTCATGTCCGACCTAAAAATCATAATTTTCAAGCTAAAGCAACCCTGATCGGACATTTTGTCCGACCAACTTGAAATCGTTATTTCGAGCCTTGAGACCAAGATAGAGAGAATAAGGCTTAAAGCCTGGAGCTGTATATTGTGTAGACTAATCATAGTTTTGCCAAATTCCAACATTCCGAACGCTGCTAGTGAAGGGTTGTGGCTACACTTCTGGAGTTTCTGAATTTTTAGGATGTTTTTAAGTTGGACTTTTTAATAGCATTCCAATATGAAAAACAATGCACATTGTAGAGGGTAATTTTCAAGTCATTTCCAGACATTTCTCTATCATCCACGCCACGAAGTCTATTTGAAAATCCTTTTTATGAAACACTTGTGGAATCATCGTAAACAAAGCCATTCTAATGACTTAAACCAAAACCATGTTCCTTTGTTTTGAAAATCCAAGAAAACTATTCTTTGAATGTGTTTAGGGAGTCCATTTACAGTGGTTTAAAGAAAAATATTTCCTTTATCCTTAATTAGCAGACTATGAGATTACAGATCACATAACTTCTTATAAAGTGCAACTTTAAACACCCATGAGATTAAGAAACCTCAATATTATTGTTTTCTTAGCAGCTAAACATGATTAAGAAAAGAATGATGAACCCCCGCCCCAGAGTAATACTAAGAAATTTGGCGCGGAAATATTGATCCAATCAGCGGGGCTATATTGCGAGCGAAAAAGCAAAATACAGCAACGCAGTGCATCATAGTGTCATATCCGCGATAGCGAAAGTGAACGATAATTTCACTGGGATTCATTTGGGAAATTAAAGATGGCGGACAAGGAAGTGTGTCAATTCCTGTTTTTGCAGGTTTGTGATTTCACTTTGAAACAGCCATAGCACCAGTTTGGTTGGGAGTTATGGGTCTGTAATTAACAAACTATATCATGGCCTTTGAAAAAAGTGCTGACTCAGCAAAAATAAGTGTTATAAACAATTTTATCTGAGCCCGTATCTCGCCAAAGGCTGATCTAAACATAATAAACCATATATTTTTCCGAAAGCTAATTTTCAGGGTACATGATGAGCTTGTCGACGTTCCAATCTATTGCTCTCAGTAAAAATGCTGACGTCATTAAATTGATTAATTGTAGAAAAATTACCATGTTCGCCATTATGAATTTGAGGGTGTTCCCATCTTCCTCCCCATCGGCTTTTTTACATTTTTTTCTGAGCTTCTATTCTAACAAAAGACTTATCACATAAGACCAAAATTTGGTTTTCACTAAAAGTAGTATGAAGCTGAAGTATGTGCAAAGTTTTAATGGAATAGGTGCATTATATGCACTCTTGCGCTATTAATTCTTTCCTGGGATCTGGGAGTATAAATATATCAGTAAAATAAAGGAGGAAGTCTTTAGGTGTTGGTAACCACCACTTTTTTATAATTTCTTTTCAGGTTATTGCCATTTGTTGGGTTTTCCACCCAGTCTTTAGATTTTGCTAAAAAGTAGTTGTGAATGGCAAATTACAATACACTTTCAATGAGTCCCTTTTTTTTTCTTGGTCATTGATTTAAAATTAACATTGTATATAATGCTTAGAATGGCTTTGTTTATTATAAATTTCGTTAATGAACTTCTTATTATGTTCATGCTCCTCAGAAAATTCTTAATAAAACATAATTTCAAAAATGGCAGAAGTACCTCCGGGGTTTTATCAAGAAGAACTAAACAAAAGTGTTTGGGTAGTTCCTGATAGATATCAGAACTTAAACACAATTGGCACTGGTGCTTATGGGCAAGTATGGTAAGCAACAGTTCCTTTATTTACTTTTTAAAAACCCATAATAAACTACTTGTCAGGGTCAACCAAGACCACCTCTAGACTGTACTTGTTGATCTTGCAGTTTTTTTGGCCCACCCAAAGAACAAGAAAAATTTTAAGTAAATATCTTGTATTTTGTAAAAAGTTTTGGCTTTTAATTAGCTAAAACCCTAATTTCTTGCTATTTTGTTGATGAAAAACATCAAAGTTAAAACATAAGAGGGAAGTTCACATTCTAAGTCTTTTCAGCTATACTTAGCAGAAACAAACTTTTTTATTGCCATGTCCAGCTCGAAAATGCCTTTTTCAGGCCCAGCGGAACCACCATAAAAGCGGGGAGGCTGAGGGCTCAAAATGAGATAAACTTTCGCTTGGAATTTGAGAAAAAATTCTTATTTGCTTAAAAGTGGGAAGCCTCCCCAGCCTCCCCGCTTCTCCTGGTCTTTCATTAATTTGTATTGAAAAGTTGTTCAAATTATTTTTAAAATATTCTTTTCTAGCTCTGCAATGGACACTCAAACAGGCACCCAGATTGCTATCAAGAAGCTTTCCAGACCTTTCCAATCCATAATGCATGCTAAACGCGCTCACAGAGAAATTAAACTATTGAAACACATGATGCATGAAAACGTAAGGATGGATAATTTTAGATTATGGTCTTCTAACACGTTTGCTGCCGGCTATGAGTACACGCTTTTTTATAAGAACAATTTATAAGAACATGAGGCTGAAGACTGGCAAAAACCTAAGAACAAATTAAGATCAATATGAGCCTCAGATCTCAAAGATTATAGGCAGTACTGATTTTATCAGATTTTTAAACGTCATTAAAGTTTTTGAATAAAGAAACTAAGCGTCATTTAAGAATATTGCAATAACATTTAAGGCCTAAAAATTTCAAAAAATATGGAACGGTAAGCTGAGCCAAAATTTACTGGTTCTTATAAAAAGACCTTCTTTTTTATTGCATTTTTGAAATTTTTGTTGATTTGTAAACAATTTGAAGGAAAACTCAGGCCACATGAGCCTCAAAGTCAAACTTTCAATGAAATTCCAAGAGTTCAAAATTTGTGGTTTCTGAAAAGGCTAATGATAAGGTATTTATGATATACACCACTAATGTTCTTCTGACATTACATCGCAGATCCATAGCTGATTGGTTGTAAGTGACGTAATATCAGTCAATACGTCACTTTCAACCAATCAGTTGTTGGCTTTGTGGAAGACATTGTAATGGTGCATATTATCATGAATATCAAAGTTTTTTGTAGCTGGGAAAAGTCTATTCAGATTTCTGAATGTGATTTCATGACAGAAAATAAGACTAATTTTGTTATCAATGACGTGAATTTCAGACTTTCTATCCAGACATTTACAATACGGGGCTTGAATAACCTTGGTTGGGGAAGTTAAGCTAAAGACTTGAAAGCTCATTGAAAAAGAAGATCTTTTTATTTAATGTAGAATTTTGAGGGCTGATGATTGAAATTTTTACTGTATTTTTTTTACTGTTGAAACCGATTGAAAACACATTTTTCTATTATAGGTCATTTGTCTACTGGATACGTTTACACCACAAAAAACACTATCAGAATTTAACGACGTGTAAGACATTTGAATTTTTGTCTAAAAAGTTCACCAAAGTTTGTTGTAATGTCGCCCTATTGTTGTCATTCTTGACAGGTTATGACATAATGTAGGAAACCATTATTCCAAATCAGGTTGCTGAACATAAAACATCGCTATTTCTTCACATTTCTCCACTCAGTCCAATCAGGTCCAATATCACTTTTGGTTTGCATTGTTATTTTAGATACCTAGTGACACCTTTGATGGGAGCCGATTTAAACAGTATAGTGAAAGTACAAAACCTCTCAGATGAACATGTTCAATTTCTCATATATCAACTTTTGCGTGGTCTCAAGGTATACGTCTAATTTAATATCATGTAGAAAAAGTGTTTGCTTGTTGATTTTTCGATTTTCTCCAGACCTCCTGACCTTAATTTCTCCTCGGAAATTTGAATTTGATGTTCCATATGTCTTATTCATGTCTTATATGTTATGTTCAAATTTAATATTGATATGGCTTTAGGTGTTCGCCTTTTAATTCGAAGTTTGTAGGTCTGATCTCCGATTGCCACCAACTCACAATGACTGGCCTAGCCTTGGTTTGGTAATCTGGTTGAAACGCAATTTTAGTGGGAGCTATGAGTAGAATGTGCTGCTCGACCTCAATATCCCTTCTCCCAGAATTATTCTCAGGTGCCTAATAAACGGGATGGTCGGAAGAATTTTGAAATTTAAATGAACGGGGAACCTAATACAGGGGGTGGACATTGTACCTCTAAATAAGGTAATTATAGACAAAAACCTGGCTTGTTATAGCAAAATAACGGGCTCTTATTTTGACAGCGGAAAATATGTCCAAAAATTAATAAATGGGGGGAGGGGTGTTTATTAGGGACGTTTATAAGAGACCTAAGTCAGGCTGCATCATTTGAAAATTTCAGGCGTGTGGTCAATCACACTCCTAAAACCTTAATTTTAGTAATTTAGACGTGTGATAAGGAGTGCTACGCACAACTTTCAGTTGTGAAACTTACTTTATGAGGCGTGATTGATCGCACTCCTCAGACATTTTAGGTGTGTGTGGAGGTGTGCGCGTGCTATCGCACGCCTCAAATGATGCAGCCTGCTAAGTAGTATTAGAATTAGAAAAAGAGTGTAGTGTACAGATTCACCACCAGTATTCAAACATCTCCAACTTCTCTTACTTTTCTTTTTTCAGTACATACACTCAGCTGGAATCATCCACCGGGTAGGTTCTTCTGAAATAAAAACATATTTTAAAAGTTTGTTTTCTTGTAGTTTTTTGGGCACGTTTTAGCCCAAATAATAATGTCCTGTGGCTCTTCCTGAAACTGAATTTTGTTCATCCTCGCGCCAGAGCTTCAAGCGGTTTAGGATTAGGTTAATACAGGCTAAAACTATGTTTATCTATTGTGGATCGTATAATGATTCCTCAATAAATGGACTTCAACTTTTTGATAGCATGTTATTGGGTTCTAACCCATTGTTAACCTATGCAAGTGAAGTAGGTTAAAATGCTGGATGCTTTGACGTTGGTATCTTTTCTTTCTTTTTGTTGGTTAGATTTTGCATTTTATTTACCTCTAATTTATCATTTCTCTTCTTTTAAAGGATCTAAAACCGAGCAATGTTGCAGTGAATGAAAATTGTGAATTAAAGGTTTCAATGAAATCTTATTAGAATCATACAACTGTTCGATGTCAAATTTATTGTTGTTACCTTGAAGATGAGCTACAGTCAGCTTTCTCTCTAATTCGATCCTTTAATATTTAAACATTTCTATAATTCGAACTAAACTACTGGTCCCCTCAAGTAGAAAGTGGTATAAAATACTCTCCATAATCCGAAATATTTCTGCACTTGAAAGAACATCTTTGATCCCTTGAAGTTCAAAGTTGTTCCTTAAAAAGATGAGTATGAAGTTATTGAGTGACTAATTACGTATCCCAGCTGGCACACAACGTTGTTTCAACGTTTATCTAATGTACATAACGTCCATATAACGTTAGATGAACGTTAAAACAACGTTGTGTGCCAGCTGGGATGTTGTAACTTTTCTCATTTTATTCGAGATCTATCTGTATATAATAAACTCTATAATAAAAGAATTGACTCAATATCTTTGTTTCAAACTCAGAGTTTCATGGTGCACAGGCACCAATCTTCAGTGAAATCTGTAGAATAGAAATCTTAAGATTTCACTGAAGATTGGTGCCTGTGCACCATGAAACTCTGAGTTTGAAACAAAGATATTGAGTCAACTCTTTATTATAGTAACGCTCTATTTACTTATCGAGCACTCTACGAGGAGAAGATAAACACCCTCTACAAGATATACCCGGGGGGGGGGGCAGCTGGGCAAAAGGACCGACGGGTATGTGCGGGCACTAAGGGTGTCTTTTTCAAGGCACCTCAAATGCACTGTAAGGGTCGGAAAAACTAGAGATGCACTGTAAGGGTAGAAATTTCAGAAAATTCTTGAAAAATCTAGATATTTTGACCAAAAATGCTAGAATTTTGACCATTTTTTACACGAAATGGATCGAAAATTTGGGGGAAAATGCACTCTAAGGGTATGATTTTCACTGATTTTTGCTGCACTGTAAGGGTGCAATTTTAAAAGCCAGTTTTTGGCCCGCACATACCGTCAGTCCGCAAACCCAGTGCCCCCCCCCGGGAAGATATACCGTACGATAAACTCAAGATTTCCAAACTTATCTTTAGATAAAATCTATTTTTGTGAAGGTTATCATGAATCTGGACTTCTCTGTTTTAGATTCTTGATTTCGGATTGGCCAGGATAGGAGCAGAGGAGGGTATGACCGGATATGTGGCCACCCGATGGTATCGAGCACCGGAAATCATGTTAAACTGGATGCAATACAATTCAAAAGGTAAGAAAGTTTTTAAAAACTCCCTGCTTTGTTGATGGAGCTGTGTCAAGTCAATCTGACATTTTTTGCTACCTACTGTCGTTTGCTCACCTATACTAGTTTGCGGCCACTAAATGGTTGGTGTTGTTCTAAATATCAGTAGCGGTTTTATGTATTTGCACTTTTGAGGGCGGTGGGTGGCTGAAGCGATTTTGAATAACCCGCAAGATCGAGGACGGTATAAAAAGTGCTAATTTACCGCCGTCCTTAGGCAGTTTGGATCTAGACAAGTCGAAAGCTAACCGTCTCCGTTTCAGAAAAATGTACATACTTAAACTGTCGCTAACGCTAGCCTCCTTGGAAAAACAGTTACCTTAAGTGGATTAATTTTTGTTGGGGACTCACTTTTTCGCGAATTGAGGGTCTTGACCCCATTTCTTTCATTTTTCTAGGGGTTTTGACCAAAATTTCGATTTCAAATTTTATCAAAATTAATCTCAATTTCTTTTTCCCTGTTTAGTGGATATCTGGTCTGTTGGTTGCATCATGGCCGAGCTATTAACAAGGACCACACTATTTCCTGGAAACGATCGTATCTTTTCATA
Source organism: Clytia hemisphaerica (assembly GCF_902728285.1). Taxonomy (NCBI): domain Eukaryota; kingdom Metazoa; phylum Cnidaria; class Hydrozoa; order Leptothecata; family Clytiidae; genus Clytia; species Clytia hemisphaerica. The sequence goes on from NW_027104380.1 coordinate 420,171, forward strand.
AGCTTTCATTTGCATGGTTCTTTTGTTCAATGATTTTTTCTTTTCAATACTCGACGTACTTAAAAGACAGTGGATTGGGATAAGCGCCTGGCGGGCGGGAGAAGATTAATAGGAGGTATGGAAGTTAGGAAGTTAGCTAAATATTTTGAAAAAAGTTACCAATAGGACGCTTGTTTGGTAGGTACACAAGTAAAAGAAAAGAAGGGAGAATAACCAGATCTTCTCTCTAAGGTCACGCTTAGATTGTGATAACTTTTTATTTGAACACGCAAGTGTTTATTCATATTAGAAGTTGTTAAAAGCCATCATTCAACATATCTTCTACCGTTTGCTTGCACAGCATTTTTAAACATAAGAAGAAAAAAAAACATTTTCTGTCTAATACGTCATTTGGAGCAGAAACTTTGAGAAGTTCTTTTGTTTAATCTGGCTTTGTTAGACGCGCATCTTTCTTATATCACAAATAAAGAATATCTTTGAAATTCCCTTGACCTTTCTTACAAACAAATAGACATTGACCAATTGACGAAGATTATGCAGCTAGTTGGCAAGCCTTCCGAAATGTTCTTGAACAGAATCACTAGTGCGAACGTAAGAATTTCTTCCCGGTAGGAAATCGGGTAACGTATTTCTGATTTAAAGGATTTTTAGATAAATTAGGTAAATTTTGCCATTATGGAAGAAAACGTTCAATTTGCGTAAGGAGTTACTTCTACAAATTCATACATATATAACTTTGGTAAAACCTCTAAAAACCTCCTTACAAGACTGTGGGTGTTATGCCAGACATTGTGGACATTCCTTTCTATACGCTTGCGATGAACACTATTCTTTCACGCTAAATTCGAATGTCAGAGCTTAATCTAGTCGACGCTGATTTGAAATTCAATTTTTGGCATTGATGCAATCACACATTAAGACTTGTTTTGATAAGTGCTACCTTCTTTTTTCCTGAGTTTACGATATATAAATTTAGCACCAAGTTGGATTTCATCTACAAAAGCCTAAATACTAAATGTATCATGTGTCAGTCTTGTTATTTGAACTTTTCAAAGAAGATCATTTTGAAACATATTTTTGTCTTTTGATTATCAGGCAAGAACTTACATCTTATCGATGCCAGCTTTTGAGAAACAAAGCTTCGATCGAATTTTCCCAAACGCAACTCCTGTTGGTAAGTTAACTCCTTTTTCTACATCATAAAGGATGTTTTTGTTAAATCATCATCAATGTTCGATGTTCATCTATAGTCTTTTTTGTCAGCTATGGTCATTAGTAAAACTTTTTTTTTATTTTAGCACGTGATATTCTCGACCATATGTTGAATTTGGATCCAACGGAGAGATTTTCAGCTGAAGACTGTCTCAAACACTCGTATTTCGCTTCATATCACGATCCAGAGGATGAGGTACAGTATTTGTTTTCAAAACTATGGGCCCTTCCATTGATTATGGGGGGTAGGAAAAATCAAATTCTAATAAACGGTGGACCTAATTGCTAGGGGCTGGAAACTCTACGTACCTCAAAGTACCCACAAAATAAGGTAGTTATAGACTAGTTATAAAAACCAATTTAGCTTTTCTTTAACAGTTGAAAATATTTTCAGAAATTGATAAATGGGGGGAGCTGCGTTTGTTAGGCACCGATGAGGGATGATCTTTATTTTAGATTCTTCTTCAGCGACTTCTTCTTTTTTTAATCCAACGTTCACCCTGTTGTAAATTAAATTCGTTTTCATCTTCTTTTTTTTTCAGCCTACGGCATCTCCTTTTGACGTTGGATACGCAGAAAGTGCTGAGCTTACCATCGATCAATTTAAAGGTATGTTTACACATCGTCATCGAACTGTGCTTTTGCCTACATTCAAATTTTGTTGTTCCGAAATTTCACATTATATTAGAAAGATACTTACTTGAACTTCCTCTCAGGTTCTGTCCGTTTGTTCGTTCTTACCTTATTAGGTTTTCATTATGCGTCTACCAGTGATGATTTTAAAACATTTTCAAAACTAGTCTACTGTCAAACCCACCGTCTAGGCAAATCCAGGGGGGGGGGTCCACACAAGATAAACAACAGACCATACGTGCGGCCTTTAAGGGTCATTTTTCCAAGCTTCCCAAAGTGCACTGTAAGGGTTGAAATGAGCAAAGATGATAAAAATTGCGCTGTAAGGGTCCGATTTCAAGTGCCTAATTTAGGGCCGTACGTGCGGTCGTGTTACATTCGAGTGCCCCCTTCCCCGGGAGGCAATTACATCCCCCCTCTTGTTATTTAAAAGTTTGTCAATCCACTCCTGTTTATTTCTAATCCTCCAGTATCAGTATTAGGAAGGATAAACACCTTAGTTGAACATCTTGTTTGTCAATCAGTGTCGTTAGATGACGTCTGTATGGTCAATCCTATCTTGTACATAAAATTACTGTACATGTTTTTTCCCCTATATCAGGCTCGCATTATGCTTAGCATTATATTGCTATCAAACAATAGAGCCATCGTTTAGGTACCAAAAACTGAGCCTGCTTATGCTTATAGACGTTATGCTTATAAAAGAAAAAACATGTAAATTTTAAAATTCTCATTAAATTTTTCTTTCGCTTCATATTTTTCAGAGCTGATGTTCAATGAAATCAAGAACTTTGTGTACACTCCACCTCCAGATGATATGATGATGATGTAAATAGGGCCTTATCCATAACTCGCTAAACTTTGTCTGTACAAATTAATAAGTTTCATGCATTTCATGGTGTATAATATAATGTAATATCGTACTAGCCTGGAAGGCTGATGGTTTGATCACCGGCAACGCCCTGGAATCCGAGGCTATTGGCTTTTCACTGAAATTTTAAGTGAAGAATCCATTGAAACATTTTGATATTTAATCAATCAATTAATGCAGAGGAGTTTTTACAGTTGCCAATTCAGTGGTATTTTGGTTTTTCTTTGGGTATCTTGTTTTGTCATTGTTACATGAGTATAATTCATGATATGGCACCATTACAATGTCTTCCACGGACCCAACAGCTGATTGGTTGAAAGTGACGTATTGACTGATTTTACGTCAGTTACAACCAATCAGCTGTTGGATCCGTGATGTAATGTCAGAAGACTTTGTAATGGTGAATATCATGAATAGGTGTGCTTTAAGTGTGCACTCTTCTTCACTAGCGAGTTCATGTATGTTTGTCTTTCTGCGACGGAGACGGTCAGCTTCTGGTTTTTCTACATCCTGACTGACTGAGGACGATGGTAAACAAGCAGGTTAATTTCGCAGGTCAGGTCTGAGAGTTTTTCCAAATCGCTTCAGTCGTTCCCCTAGCCTAGAAATCTAAGCTAGTTTGATTCAGTCACCAGGATCTGATGGTAAGTTGTGACTGAATAACAGTATTCCGAGGCAAACTTAAAATCCGTAAATATATAAAATCTTTAAAGCGCCGAAAACGCTATATTGCCATTAGCCGTGTGTCCTAGCCTTGTGAATATGGGCTTAGTTAACTAGACTATCGTTCCCCCGTCCTCAAAAGTACAAATACATGAACTCGCTTCTATCTTGTGGAAACCAACCGTAATTTTAAAGAGTAATTTTTTTTGAGAGTGGTTCCCACATAGTTGCAAAATTTGAGTGCACGCTTTTTGAAATTGAATGAGCTAAATATTCTATGGGAGCAAACTGTTGCAGGAAATCTTAACACTACTTTTTTTTAATGGATTGTATATTCTGTTATTTCCCTTTGGAAAATTATACACCTTGCCAAATTCATCTCAAAATAAGTTTTTGACACGAATTTCTTTTTTTATATATTGCAAAAAAATGTTTATGGATTATTTTTTAAATTGAATTTTTTTTTTATTTGAACTCTTTTCACTTTTTTGGTGAATTTAAAATCAGAGATGAGCCTTTCGAAAAAGAAATACACTCCGAGTGTCGAAATACTAAATAATGTAGAAGTTAGTTACAGTTTTAAGATGGAAATCTTCATAGCACTTTTTTTTCATTTTCAATTTCATTTGAAATTTCTTTTGTACTTAATTGCTTTATAGTAATTTATAAATTGCGTTTTTTAAAAATTGTTTACTGTAATTTTTTGTTTTCTTTTTACGAATTTTTTTGCTTCATGCCATGCATCGATTTGACACCTTTAAGAATTTCAAAATATAAAGATGAGAAAACTTTAACCTCTGTCAAGGAAATTTGAAATGATTCTTTTTGATATTTTCAATTTTTGAACAGTGAACTTTTCCAGACCAATGGTTTACTCGAGTGCTTTTTAAGGTGATGGTAAAGGACATCATTAAAGTAATTAAATCATTTTTCGCCATTTCCTTCCTCTTTATAATCGTTTTTTTTTTCGTTGGATATTCCAGAAAAAAAAATTTTTTTCAGATGGAGGGTGGAGGATATAACATCGTTCCTGAGTTGACCCCCCTCCCAATTCATGAAAGTTCAGACTTCCCGGTCAACGGATTCCAACCATCAATGTTTTTGCATCAGGTTTAGTTGATGCTATTTTTTGCAATTATTTTCTTGCTTTTCCTGACTTGCGGAAGCTTGGCTATAAAAGTTTTTCATGTTTTGTTTACGCAACTTCCACCGTGATGGAAACAAACGTTCGATTTTCCCAAGGAAACGCCTCTACAGATTCGAACGTTTGCTCCCATAATGGTGGAAATTACATAACTGGAGCATACATGAAAAATATATTTGAGGAAACGGTTCAGAATATCCTCACGAAAGTCGAGTGTTTTTGACATTCAAGAGTCTGATGAAAAAGCAATAAGTTTGCATAGTGTATAAATTGCTTTTCTGATTTATCATGGCTCCTTGCCACGCTAATTTCACTGCTAAAAGTTCTTCCTTCTTAGATGGAGTTCCGTCTCTAAAGTGGCTTTTCCATCTCAAAATTCTGCTTAATGGGCTTTTCAAGTAAAAAAATGAATATGGGGGGTGGAAGATATAACAACTTTTAGTGATCCCCCCCCCGGACAAAGTGACTTTTGGCCCCCCGGAAACGGGTTTACACCCCCCCCCCCCCCCCCGGACAAGCTATATTTTTTATTAAATTGACCCCACTAAATTATACCAAAAATCTTACCGGCACGGCGCTCCACCGAAGAGGTAGATGCTCTTTTCAAGTTTTGACTTTTAAGTAAGGCGTTCTTTGGAGTGCAGCTTTAGTATAAAGGAGCTACGGTGTGCAAGGTTGTGGGTTGTGGGTTCGATCCCCAGCCGGGTCATACCAAGGATTCTCAAAATGGTAGTCGATGCCATTCTGCTTGATACTCAGCAATTAAAGAGGCAGATCAAGTGTAAGTGGAGAAATCCAGAGAAAAGAAGTGGTGCCCTCCCCTACCTTCGGTTAGACAGCTAGAAAAAAGGGAGCCTTCAGGTCGCAAACTTACTTACTTATTTGGAGTGCAGCGATTAAGGAAGAGGGCGGCGCCATCGAATAATATGTTACGCCGAAAAGGTAAATTCTTCAGGGAAACGCTAGAAATTCAAACAAACAACTAAAAAATATTGTGTATGATTAAAGTTTATTTTACACGAGGTTCTGTATAGTTAAAACTCAAAAAGTGTTTCTTTTAACAGACACGACATGTGACGGGACAAATCTTCTTGACGGCGTCGGCTTTACAAACATTACGTAATCTACGACATGTTTCTTTGTCTTTATCTTTGCAATCTTTCGGTGCTGAAAAAGTTGGGTTGGGAAAAAATCTTTTAAGCATAAAAAATCTACGGTCAAAATTCTTCCGTCTCAGACGGATTTCCGTCTCACAGAAAATTTTGTCAAAGTTTTCCGTCTCAGTTAAAAATGGTTATTTTATTCTCTAGAATTAATAATTCCATCAGAAAGAAATCTCGTATTAAAACTGTGTTTATGGCTGATGGCCTTGTATATACATAGTATGACGTTCATTATGTTTTTATTTTTCAACCTATTTTAGATATATATATTTTCGCTGTATGAATTTTAAGAACATTCTGAATTGTTTTGATTAAAAAGTTTTAGTGCCTTTCTAGCCAATCTAGGGGGTAGAAAATCTGAAATTTTTCTGGCCCTTGGCTCCAACCATGGTGGCCTGTGGGTGCCACTGTATACCAAAATATCTCTATCATGAAATTTTCCGTCTCACAGAAAAAACTGCTTTGACAACTGTCTTAAAAATCACACATGATTTCTAAGTGCTCTAACTTACTTCTGGAGTGCAGAACTCCAACTGACTTACGGTTTACGACCTTAGGATCTCAGGATCCAGAAACTGAAAAATGTCCCCAAATCGAAATATCTCATAAAATAAAATGGAAATAGAAATTGGCCGTTCTCGCCCAAAAATTCTGAAAAGTTAGAAATACCCAAAAATCTAAATATATTTTGGTCATGATTGTAGTTAGAATGAAGTCGATGCTTAGCCTCTAATCTCTACATACCTTAAGGGAACTTATTTTGGCGAATTCGGCAAATTTAGACAAAATTCGCAAAATCCCTTACCTTACCAAGACCTCAATAGAGTTCCAGAAATCCCACCCTGCTTTTAAAAACAATCGGGGGTGAGCCAATTCTCTAACCAGAGTCATGTACCGACCCTCTTCGGCCTTGGTATCTTGTTTTAAAAGCAAAAGGACGTGATTTCATGACGTAATGTTTTCTACGGAAAACCCGGTTTTCACCTGTAGTGGAAACTTTAACCTTGAGAAAAATTGTTTAAAATTTACGACTTTGGCAAAAACCGGGTTGTTTCCATAGAAACATTACGTAATAAATATCATGAACTAGGGAGATTCTGTGTCCCAGAAAAAATAAGCCTCTTTCGAGTCCTCTTACCTACGGTCCAGGGTTTTGGGGTGGTATAATTGTCATTACAATACATTCGATTGAGCTGAATTTTATCAATACGACTCAATCCACCTCTTTGGCCAATCACTTTTTGATATTTTGGATCTTTGGCCACGATTGTGATCTTTCCAGGTTTTGCAAAAGCTGAAAAGAATGGGTATATAATAAAATCACTGAGCTTTATATACTTAAGGGAAAGTTTCTCAATTCCCGTTAACCACAATATTGTTTGGAAGGAGTTTTTTATCAGTGGTATCTTAATGCACTACTCAATAGCGGTGTGAATGCATCAAGAGCACTGTGTCTACTTTTTGTCTAATTTTGGATGATTTAGCCCCGTCTGACGTTAATTTTTAATGGTTTCTTAGCGGGTATCAATTTTAAAATTAACTATGTTTCAAGATGGCGGATTTAGCTTTGTTTATAAAGGTCAGTAAATAGTTGATTGGTTTTTGAGAATTCAGGAAGCCATTGCATGCATTGATGTGAGGATATTTAGCCTGCTTAGAAGAGAATTTCAAAATTTGCTTGGGCTGACTAAATTGGGCGTTTTTAAAGCGCCCTTTATTTAGTTAGTGCTGTACCACAGATTGATAGATACTGAACTATAAGCGCTCCCTTTCGGTAGCTGATCCGAAGATAGAGATGTTTGCTTACCCTTGGCCGTGCCCTAGAAAAATGGTTGGGTACCCAGCTGGCACACAACGTTTATCTAATGTTCACAACGTTCATAAAACGTTAGATGAATGCTGAAACAACGTTGATTGTCAGCTGGGTAAAAAAACAAATACATACAGTTTGATTGAATAAAAAATTACCGTTTTCTGGATAATGCATAATACTTTCATAATCATATTTTGTTTCGAAGTCATACAATTTTTCTGTTGAGTATTTATCGAAATTCCTCTTTGCTCCATCTAAAACAGAAGAGTTTTAAGACTAAAGTGTACATGCTTGGATGTTTCTTTTTGCCAAGTTTTTTTTACTGTTGCAAAAGCTTATTTTGCGACAAAGTTAATTTTATGATAATGGGAGAGGGTTAACGCTTTCCATATTATGCTCTTTGAGGATGATATGAAAATAGGGAGATAGCTTACTTACGCAAGTGAAGGGTACGGGTATGTGCCACCCTTAAGGGTCCCTTTTTTGGGACATGAAAGTCCCTGTAGGGTTTGAAAAATCTAGAAAATTAAATTTCAGTCCAACTAAGGGTCGGAAAAATAGGAAAAGTTCAACTTTTTGCTCTATGAAAGATCAAATTTTGGTCAAATTAGTCCCAATAAGGGTCGTAAAAATCGCAACATTTTCCTATTTTATTTCCTTTTTAGTCCTGCTAACGGTCCGAGGGTCAAAAGCTCGCAGCCCTAGTACCCCCTCCCGGATAGCTTCTACTCTGAGCTGAATACAAGAGCTGAACGAAAGTTCGCGCCTTTTCAGTCGTACTTTTGCTGAAAGCAATACAATCCAGATTTAAATCGACTCAAATAATTCAAAATTTTATAAACAAAAGATAGCTCAATATTTAAAGCAAACTTAAGAGTTTTCATGACATATTTGACTCAATAACATGAATCAAGTAATTTTCTTAACAACTCGAAATAATCACTTGGGATAACTCGGACTAACACTTACCAAACATATTTTCCCATTTGATGTCAACGTAATTGTCACGATCTACTCTTGATTGCTCGTGGAAGAAGCCTAAAAAATTAATTTTGTTATTGATTTTTGGGAAATAATCTAAAACTGTTATCGGGAAACACGTAAGAGTCAACTGACCAACCTAAGTTTGGACGTTAAATGTTTTGATGTGTTTTACCGGCTGACTTAGTGTTTTTGGAGTATTAAAGGGGTTATCAGATAGTTTGAGATATATTTCCTGTAGATTCCTTTTCATGGTATTGAGCAAAACAAAATGAAATCTTAAAATTTAAAAAAATGGGCTCTTACCACAATCCTTACGTCAAAATTCTATACCCCTTTTCGACCGTAGTCGCGCGGTCAGGAGCGTGCCACTTAATTATTAAATTATCCCCCTAAACTCGATCCAATCCTTTTTGACACATACTTCTCTATTGTCTATAGGTGCGAAAAAAGGACTGGGACGGTTTTAGTGGGATAAAGCGGACAAAAAAATGCCCGCACGGCAATTGGCGGCTACGGTCGAAAAGGTGTATTGTTTTCTAGAGATAGACGAAAAAGATTTGAAAGTCTTTTACACCACCTTGGAAGGAATCTACAAGTCAGACCATGCTGAATATTTTTTCAGGCTTAAATGTTCTTATGATGTTCTCAATACGCTTAGTTAAAAACTTAAAGTGGGTTTAAAATCTGTTCTTAGGTTTCGGTCTTTTTTCAGCTTCGTGTTCTTATAAAGTCGTTCTTTAAAAAAGCGGGTATATTTCTAGGGAGTGAAAGAGCAAAATTTAGAAACAGAGAAAAAAGAGTTGGTTACCTAAGCTATGACCCATTTCATGGATAGCAATTCCTTTAGTCCAACAACCATTTGCACTTAAACTGATTCGGTTGCCGCCCTCCAAACGTCCAACGTTCGAAAAACAACTGTCAAAAAAGTTATAATATGGAGATAAAAGTTTGCAGTTTGCCAGTAAATACTTTTTTTCTTTGCGTTCTTAAAAAGTGTCGGTCCTTTTCTAGGAAGGAAGAAGGTTTTTAAGCTTAGTTTAAAAGATCTTTAAGAAATATTTGACATTCTTTGAGGTTTCCAGCTTCAGCGTGCTCATCATCTAACGAAAAAGTTTCTTTAAGAAGTATCACGGTCTGTGAATCAGACGAGTTTCAGCTGAAATCTCGGTCCATCATTAAGGGAAGAAGTTTTCACGGGAAGAAATATTCGCGGAATTTAATTTCGCGGTTCACAGTTCAAAATTCACAAGTTTCGCGAAATTCGATTTCGTGGTTGACAAATTTTTTTTGTTTACAATTTGGCCTATTTTGCCCTAAAAAGAACAATTTTAGAGTTGATTTTTTAAATCCTGAGAATATTCGTGTTTCGTGGATTTGACACAACAACTGCGGAAATTTCTTCCCTTAAGGGCAGATAAGAAAATTGATATTTTGAAAACTTTGATGTTTCTTACCCCCGTCCGATGAAGAAATACATGTGATATTTAGTTTTCGGACGTCCGCTCACTTCTTTGAAACGTAAACACGTGAATTTTTCATATTCTTCAACGGCCTCACGGATCACACGCACGGCCATCGGGGAGCGGGCTATACGTAAAAAAAGAACGGAAAGAATTGATTCATTGAAAAATATCATTATTATGCGTTTTGTTACCAATTCTTGATTGGGAAAAATTTTTTGTGTGGATTAATTTTTGCGAATTTTGACCGTTTTCGTAAAATTCAGTCCTCGCTACTTTGAAATCCGAAAACCCCAAACCCCTAGGAAAATGAAAGAAATCGGGTGAAAAAGATAAGAGGTAAGGCTGATTCACGAATTTCTGTTCACGTGAAATTTTTAGATTTTCGATTTGCGAAAAAAAGTTTACGCAAAACTTAATCCACCTAAGGTACAAGACAAATTTCTTGACAAGATGAATTTTTAGATATTTTAAAATTTCCTTTGGCCAGAAAAGTTCGTACCAAAAGTCATAGTCATATTTAACGTACCTCCTTCCATTTGCTTACACAGCAGTAAAAGAAAGCATAAAACGAGGGAATAACTGTCCTTGACAAGATGAATTTTTAGATATTTTAAAATTTCCTTTGACCAGAAAAGCTCGTACCAAAAGTCATTGTCATATTTAACGTACCTCCTTCCATTTGCTTACACAGCAATAAAAGAAAGCATAAAAAGATTAAATAACTTTCCCCCCCCTTCTCTCTATATTCTAAAACAAGAAAGCCTAAGCGGCGTAAAGGCCCATCAGTGTTGGCACTGTCAGCATATTTTTCCGCTGCAGAATCGCCATACAACAGGAGCGAATTTTTTCAATGTATAGACTCGAGTTGGGCGAGCAATAAAGTTTTAGAATTACTTTAAGCTTTTTTCTACTAATTAAGAAAGAAAGATTTGACCATATTTTCAAATTTTTTCGACCAGTTGTGTTTTAAAGGCCCATTGCGCTGCGCGCTGGGCCAAAAAGAATAATGATTCAAGCATTAAGAAAATGAAAATAATTTGAAAAAGGCTTACCTAGTTTAGAGTCTATCCCGTATTCGATAATTTTTTGAACTTTTCCATTGTCCAACCAAAGGCCCGTTCTCACCGATGCGAAAGAGTTTTTCGATTTCTGTTCCAAAATGGCGTCCTGTTGATCGGGTGTGAGGATAATGTCTCCTTCGAAGTATGGACCTGGAGTATTTTCAAGAAGTTTTTAACAAGAGCTGTAAAGATGCGGATAATATTTTTTCAACAGAGCTTGATATGATGACGTCACAGATAATCATTTCATTATCTCCCAAACTTTTTTACAATTGAACAATAGCAGGAAGCGAAAATTTTGTTAAGCTAAGCGGCCAAGATAGTATTTTTTTTAATTATAAGCTCGTTTATCTACTCTTAGCTGACACAAAACGTTGTTTCAACGTTCATCCAACGTTATATGGACGTTGTGAACATTAGATAAACGTCGAAACAACGTTTTGTGTCAGTTGGGCATGGAATTTAACCGTTCTAGAAACTCCAAAGATAAGGAATTCTATTACATTCCTATGTTACATTACTTTTCGTTTTTTTCAATAGGTTTTTTGGGGAAAGCTACGGTTGCATCTTAGCCAGGCAAAACATCTAACAGAATCGAATTATGATAAAAGTTGACAAGAAAGGAAAACCTTAAACAAATATGTAAAGTGATTTTTCTCCTAACCCTTTTTAAATACCGTTAAAATTGAGAAACCCGGATTGGGATACTATGGTATAAAGAGGGTACGGGAATGTGACGTTGGTCAGGGTACCTTTTTCAATTCCACCAGTCCCAGGAAGGGTCTACAAAACACCAAAATAGATCAATAAGTCCCTCGTAGGGTACCTGTATACCTCCTAGGGTACTGAAAATGACTGAAAATGTTTCAAATGTTTAACCACACAGCTAGTTGTTTGCATCAGAGAGCTCTAAAAAGCTGTTTATTATTGATTAAACCTTCTCAAATGGTTTTAATTATATATCTTCTCAAAAAAGTTGAAGTGAAAAACTCCGCATTGAACCTTCAATCTCAGACAAAAAACGACCTGAAGACTTTGCAATAATGTTTCCTTCAATGTTGAGTGGATTTGGCTTCTGGACTTGTCACCCAATATCTCATCCAATAAAAACAACATTGGCTTCTGGTAACAATGGGTTTTCAGAGTTTTTTTGGAAATTTTTCAACCTTGGAAAGTCTACAACCTCTTGTCCATGATTGTAAATCTCTTTACCTTGTTCTTGAGAAAAAGTTTTGGCAAAGAAATTGACGCACAAAAATGTTGCAAGCAAAACAATCTTCATCTTGATTCAAATGATATCAATCATGTACTAAAACCATTCAATTTTTAGACCCTCTTTATACATTTTTCTATATTTTGCACTCCGCTTTCTTTAAAGTCTTGTTTTGAAAATGTTATTTGGACAGTGGGCTTCGTTTTTGTCCTGAAATAGGAATTTTTTTTGACTGAAAACTATCAAATTCCATATGTGACGTGATCCAGTGAATAGTAACGGGTGCAGAACATGGAACCGAAAAGTTTGTACGGCAAAGAACCCATTAAAATCAGACAAAGAACGCGATACCTGGGTAATTCCCCGTCCATTGGGCCATTCCATTTTATATCAATACAAAGCAGTGGCGTTGTGGGGAAATTTTTCTGGAGGGGCCAAAGTCAATTTCTTTGAAATGGCGCCCCCCCCCCCAATTTTCTAAAGTGGCACCCCACCCACCAGTTTCAAAACTTTTACTAATTCATTTGCCTAGGCATAATGAATATTTAGTGGATAAAAGTAGATATATCTTTGATGAATGGAAAAGGGATAAACAGGCCCCACCATGGTTGGGGTCGACTAAATTTTTTTTGAAAATCGACTGCCAAGATACCCAACTGTAAATCACTAAATAAAAAAAGACAAATTTGGCACTTGCTAGAATGAAAAGAAACTTAAAGAATTAATGTGTAATACGACCGAAGCGAAATTGGTAAAATTGTAAAATTGGTCCTGGGGCGCGGTTTAAGGCGCATAAAGTATGATTTTTAAGATTGAGGCGTCTAAAAAAATCTCTTCTGGCGCCCCTCACTCTTCGGCGCCCCTTCAAAAAAGCTCCGCTAGGAGGGGCCATGGCCCCCCGGCCCTCCCCTGCCACAACGCCACTGATACAAAGGGGGTGAACGAAAATTTCCAGCTGTAATTGGAGAAGAATTTTCAAGGGAGTATTATTTTCTTTTTCCAGGAATTAAAAGATTATTCTAAAATTTCCAAGGGGTAAAAGAGTGATTTTAGTTCGTCCACTCTCACTTTTAAGACATGAAAAGGATTTTGCAAAGGTTTGTTTGCAAGTTATACCATTTTCCATGGGGCATGCACACATTTAGTCTAAGAATTTTTTTTGCCTTTCAATGGTTCGCTCACCCCCTGTATAGAAATAAATGGAACAGCCTTTTTAAAGACATAATAGCTTTTACCAATATGTATTCAGATCTGATTAAGCCCATCGCTAATAACCACACACTCCCATCTGGCCCATTGATATATAAAAAAGTCCTTCATATACCTGTTTGACCCAAGGCTTTGATGAAGTTTTCGACCGGATGAATATTTTTCTTTTAGGAAAATACGGTCGACGCACTTTAATTTGAATCTTTCTATAATTCGAACTAATATTTTGGTCCCCTCAGCTGGAAAGTGGTTTAAATTACTCTTTATAATTCGAATCTTTCCCTAATCTGAAGAAAAGTCTTAGTCCTTTGATAATCGATGAATAAGAAAAAGGCAACGATAACCTTCTTTGAACTTGGCAATGTTTCAGGGAAATTTTTCCAATTAGAAAACTTCTTTTTACTAGTTCATCAAGCGTTCGTAACTTCGCAAGCCTTGTACTGAATTTTGTACTGTGTACAAGGTATGCAAGAAATAAAAATAGTTTAGGATAATTTAGGATACTTGAATGAACTTAATTTCTATTTTTCGATGTAGCCATCGATTTTTAGGGTTTTCTAACAAATTCTTTATTTGTATTGGAGTAAGGTGCTGTTTTCTACCCACCTCATAAAACGATGGAGATTGAGCATTGTTTTTCAATTGTTTCAGAAAACAATTGATGTTCTAGCTTTGTCCGCAAAGGACACCTGTCATGGCGGCTCGAAGGTCTTATAATCATATTTTTAAAAAGTTTTCTAGCCCTTTCTTTTTTAACCTTTTCAGTCAAAAAGTTTGAAAATAAGGCTAGAATACCAAGCCGGATACATTTATGAAATTTGGTGTGAGAAAAACATCATTAGACAAGAAAAGTCAAACAAAATGCTTAGAGTGACACGAAATTTTCAATTGGAAATATCTTTCCAACACTGATCAGAGAAGAGCTAAAATTTACATACACAAGATTTGAGTGTCTTGGCTCCACTGTGATATGAAAATCTTTTTGAGGCACGTGGTGGCAAGGGGTTTTTTTTTAGGTTGAAGTTTGAAAGTTTCTGGTGTCAACATTCAATTTCTTATACATAACATGTCTTTTGCATCTTTCTCACAACTTGAAACGTCATAACGACATATGTTGTAATAAAATAGCCAGAAAATAAATTATTATTCAAAAAACATTTCAACAAATATTTTTCAGCATAAGCTTTTCGTTATTTACTTGTATATGCACTGATGATGTTTTTTAATAAAACGAAAAGCTTATGCTGAAAAATATTTGTTGAAATGTTTTTTGAATAATAAATAACGACATATAATTGGTAATTAAATAGACGAATCTGACTCCCAGAGGAAAAATTTAAGTCTCTTATGGGAATTGGATGAGTAATTTCCGATGAAAATGTAATTAAAATGCTACGAAATATCATTTACTGATGGACGACGGGTGAACAATAATGTCATTACTGCGGACATAGCTAGAACATGAGAAACCGGCGAAAATCAGTTACTTGTATATCCAGTGTATAATAATTCCTTGGTCTGATCATCAAAATATCGATTGACGTCAAATACCAAATAAACTTACTGTTTACTTTATGGCAGAGGGACATAGCTTCGGACTATCAAATTTCACGTTTTTTAAAGGCTCTCTCGTGATAAGCGAACGAACGACCTGGGAATTTCCCTATCTGTAGTGTTTATTTGACTTGTGTATTTATAGTAAGTAGTCTACAGGCTTTCAGGCCTTACTCTTGAGTAGGAGTTTTTTACGCTCGAAACGAAGGAAGATATGACGTAGCTATCCTATTTTATAGTCGCTCCATGACATATCATAGTTCCCCTAATTTAGAAGGAATACATATTTGTCATTCTTTGTGTTTTCTTATACGAAGGAACTTTTGACTCCTTTTCAAAAAATCTCGTCAGCCTTCTTGGCTCGCTATAACGAAATGACCTAACAAAAGTTTTCACAATTACTTCGCCGCAGCACAACGTTTCCCAAGTTATTTTTAGTTTATTCTTATTTTAATTTTTACCTTATTTATTGACTTCCAAAATCATCAAAAAACAACAAAAAAAAGCCCTTTTTTAAGTTAACCAGTTTTAAGCTGTTTTTTTTTTTATTAAAATCTTTTTTCACATTTATGACGTTCTAAGAGTTTCTGATACAAAAATAAATCATAGCATCATTCTATAAGAAATTCTACCAAAAGCTATTGAGCTTTGAAAAAACACTGCCAGCTAATTTGAAATAGACCTTAACACTTTAAGTACCAATGACGAGTATACTACACATTGGCTATATAGGAGTGGCATCCTGTAATGCCCAGTTTTAGTTAAAAATCGTCATTTTTGGTCTAACTCGTAGGAATTGCATTGGGTTTCATGGTCAAGCAAAAAGAAAATCAAAAGTGACTTTTTCCAGCGAGATTTTAAGCCAAAAAGTCAAAATATGCAAAAATTTGACAAAAATCGACTTTTCTAAGATTCTAACCGTTTTTTTTTACCAGTTTTGGTCAACGAGTGATTCAAGAACCTCCAAAATTGGCCCTGCTTTACTTGATTCTGTCGAATTAATTTAAAGTTTCACCACCAGCCTTCTTTCTATTATTCAGGCAGGTCCGTCAGGCAGGTCCTTTACCTACCCCCACCTTCACCGCCACCCACCCTGGCTCTCCTAAATCAAGTGGTGTCGAAGACGCCTAAAAGAAAGAGGAGACTCTAAGCTTTCCAACGAGCTATGAACAAGTTTCTAACTCCTTATAGATCCGGAGATATAAGCCTTTAAAATTTGAACTAGCGATTTCCTTTAACAAAGTTAAAAAAAAAAATGACCGTGGTACTTAAGTTAAAGGGTTAAAGAAAAATTGCTAAAATTATTTGTTATCTAAAATACTCATTTTTTGGCCTAAAATCACTCAAAAAGGCTGAAAAACACCCAAAAAAAATCATATTCCAAATTTTTTTTCACCTTGTTTAAAATCAATGATCTTCAGAATAAAATTTTACGATTTTACGATTTCACTTTTGCACCAAAATTACAAATTATTTACAAAACATCTTTTCAATAACCGCATTACTTCGAATTATTGATTTCTTTGATTTTAGGAGGGGCGTTTATTCGAGGGGGCGTTTACCTTATCGGGAAAAAAATGTCGGGGGAAATTGACGAAAATTTTGAGGGGGTGACGAAATTTTTCCCCGACGAACAAAAACCCCGACTAAATATAACTCCGACATTTTTTCCCCGATAAGGGCGATAAGGTATTCGAAGTAAAATGGGCCCTAAAATGGTATATTCTAACTCTTATAAAAATAAAACTTAAAACATTTTTCTTTAACTTACTAACTCTTATATACTCCAAGATTTTGTTGGAAAAAAGGTTTCAATAAAAGATCACGTTTACAAATCTACTATAAATCAATCAACTACATTAAAATTCCTCCACAGAGAGTTTTTATTCAGCGAAATTTTCTTCCCACACACAACATTCACATTTGTCCAACAACATTTAAATGATGAGAGTCCATGTTTTCCACGGCAATTTTCTCGCAAACAGCCACCAGATTGACAAAGTTTTCGTTGGTTTCTTCCTTGTAAGTCTTTTGACCCAGTAATCCGCATATAACGTGTTCCGGACCGTTCGGTTGGTTCCGTTGAATAATTCGAATGTCCGTATCTCCGACTACCATTTTGATATCTTCTTTTGAAGTAGCCTTTGAAATCGCTAAAATAAAATCCATTGCTATACAAAGGAGATATATGAACTTCTCAAAAAAAAAGTGAAGACAAAAAACAAAATTTTGTTCATCCTTGACGTTTCGATACTTCTTGTATCATGATCACAAGCAAATGTTAGCTTACAAGCAAAAACGTGTTAAAAGATCAAAATTTCAAAATCACATCTAGCAATTATAGGTCATAAAATTTACATAATTGAACGCATACATATACTTATTCAAAAAAGCTCTAGAGGATAAGAAGATACCGTTTTATTTAAATCAGGTTTCAAATCCCTAATGATTAGAGATTCTTTTATATAAAGCTCTTCATCAGTTTTTCCTTTTTCGTAAACTTTCATGTTCTCTAGGGACACGTCGTGCCCAGTTCTAAAAAGATGTCTCGTTACAGCAGTTGGTCTTTCAATATTTCGATGCTCCTTGTACCGTGTCGCAATATGTCGTTTTGAGTTTTCCCAATATAGTAAGACTCGCAATCTGTACAGTGCACTCCGTACACAACAAATGAACGTAACCTTAGAGGTATTTTATCTTTGAAAGTAAACAGATTTGAGAGTCGAAACGTTGTGCGGAAAACGATCTTTAGGTCAACTTGTGGGTAGGTCTCAGCTAATAACGAAATTAGCTGCTTATGAAGAACATCAGATAATTTACCATGAAAAGGTAAATACAGTTTCACTTCTTTCTTTGCGACAGTGGCGACACTTTCATTTTCATCGCTAGACTTCATTTTTTGTACAAAATTCTTACACATTGCTATCAGTAGTTTTTCAGGATACTTATTCTTAACCAATGCTCGTTTGATAACTTCCCAGTCACTGAGAAATAGACGTTCGTTGGAACAAATCTTCCATGCCCTACTTAGCAAATTCTTAATTAAATTGATTTTGTATTTCCTTGGAGTAAAACTATACCAATTTGTATAAATTGAATAAATTTGTATATATGAACTTGATTTTAACTTAGATAAAGCAATCTTCAGCTCGTAAAACTTTTACTGTCCTTTGCTAAAGCTCCAAATTTCTGTATTTTCACAATAATCAATGAAGTGCGCCGAGGGCACCTGTCCAGGAACTTTTCAGCTTCAGAGTAAAACAATATGAAACGGTTTGTAAAATGCATCTTTTATAGCAAATATGCAAATATGAAAAAAAGTCTCAATAGCCAATCAAAATCAAAAGCCAATCTATATTATTATTGCTTTATGGGGAGAAGAAAATACTATCATCAAATGTCAATCAAATACTTTTGATGCATTTGATGCAAATGATGACATTACGTTTTTAAAGCCATAAATAAACAAAACTCTTTAGTTTAGATTAGTGCGTAAGCTTGGAAGGTGGATAATTCATAGTTCATCTCGTTTTGCTTTATATAAACATGTTTCCGCTTTACTTTCTGTTTCTTTTTTCTAGTTTACTCTATTAGACCAAAATATCATAACAATACTTCAGTTTGTGAAAAAAGGAAACTTGGCACAGACATGCACAATTATAATCTGAACAAAAAAATTGACAGAGACACATCTGAAAACCACGTGACTGCTGACGTCAGCACTTTTTTTTAAGGTGTTCAAACCATCAAGTATATATACTGTTGGAAAGAAAATTTAATTCTGAACAACTTTTTTGCTTACAGTTTATTCTGAAAACGAAGCAAATAAAAGTTACAAGCTTCTGAAGTTGACTTGTGACGTCATCAAAAATTTTCAAAAAAATGTAGAGTTATAAACCCCCCAAATATTATATACCGTTAGAAAGGAAATTTCATCTTGAACAACTTTTTTGCTTACAGTTTTTCGTGAAAATAAAGCCAATAAAAGCTATTGAGTTTGTTTTGCAGCATGGTTAAATTCACAAAATTTGGGGTACCCCTGTTTTCATGATCGAGGATCTACGCGTCAAATACCAAGAAATCTTAACAAAATACGGTTCCTCTCAAGATTGCGTAAACGTGACCAGGCTGAATCTCAAAAGCAACCGAAGATCTGGCACTGAAAATTTCTCAACTCGTTAAATTCAACTCAGTGAAAACAAAGCGAACTAGTGAACACATTCGACACTCAACTACAAACGAACCACCTTTACCGGTTATGATCGGACTATCAGTTCACTCACAAACACGAGAAAAAAGAATCGTCGAAGAACTGCACGATAAAGGTCTAAGTATATCATATGATCGGGTTTTTACTATCGAGAACAATATCACTAAAACGATTTGTAAAAAATATTGCGAGGAAAAGAAAGTACTACCACCATCCTTGCAGCCTGGCGAATTTTTCGTTTCTGCCATCGACAACATGGACAATGATCCGAAATCAATCATGGCAAAATCATCTTTTCATGGAACAACAATATCCATTTTCCAGTTCCCAGAATCCAGCACATCCACACGACCAGTGTTCGAATACACGGAAGATCACAGTACAGTATATATATCTTTACCTGAGTCGTACACAAACATTCTACCAACCAAGGATTACAAAGCAGAACCACTTGACGGAAAGGCTTCAACCAACCTCATCAGCGAGTGCTCTAAAGAAATAATGGGTGGACAAAATTTCAACAGCTCCAATGGATACAGAAAAGCTAGATGATCGGGTGTCATTCTCTGCCTTTTTGGAAGAAAATCGGCGACGTCGATGCCAAAAACCAGATCATGTCTCCTCCCGCTTATAGACGAATCAATCAACTCGACAGCTATCTTCCGTCATTGCATCGAAATTGTCCAAAGCATCACTTACTCTCTAAACCCTGGTCAAAAAGTTATCATCACAGCAGATCAACCAGTTTACACATTGGGGAAGAAGGTGCAGTGGATGTACAACGACAGATACAGTGATGTCATCTGGATGATGGGTCCTCTGCACATCGAAATGGCCTACATAGATGCAATAGCCCGGGGGGGGGCAGCTGGGCAAAAAGACCGACGGGTATGTGCGGGTCCTAAGGGTACCTTTTCCAGTATGTTTAAAATGCGCTGTAAGGGTCGGTAAAACTAGAGATGCACTGTAAGGGTAGAAATTTCAGAAAATTTTTGAAAAATCTAGATATTTTGACCAAAAATGCTAGAATTTTGACCATTTTTTGCACGAAAAGGATAGAAAATTTTGGGGAAAATGCACTCTAAGGGTATGATTTTCACTGATTTTTGCTGCACTGTAAGGGTGCAATATTAAAAGCCAATTTTTGGCCCGCACATACCGTCAGTCCGCAAACCCAGTGCCCCCCCCCCCCCGGGTGCAATAGGCAACTGGATTGAAGGCTCGGGGTGGGTAGAAGCACTGAAAAAGGCAAACGTGTCCACACCAGGTCGTATCGAAAGTTTCCTATCCGCATCTAAAATTAAAAGAACGCGGTACGTACATCAAATATCACTTGCTGCTTGGACGAGACTTGCAAGAAACGCATTTGATCAACAAACTACAACTTCTGATTTTGAAAGTTGGAAAGCATCTTGCTTGTCAGAAAATGCTAACGCTCGTTTTTGGTTTGGCCTGATCGATATGCAAGTTCTCTTATTCGATTTTGTCAAGAGCCTACGCGATGCGGACTTCAGTTCACTCTTAAACGCTGTGAAACGTATATGTCAATAGATGTTTTCAATGGATCATACGCATTACGCCCGTTGGCTTCCAGTCTTCATCAATGATTTGGAAAAACTTGACACCTCGACGCGAAGCAAATTTGAAAATGGATACTTTACCATCAAACGTAGTAACCGGCCGTTTTCAAACATTGGAATAGATCAGGCCCACGAACAAAACAACAAGCTTGTCAAAATTCGTGGAGGCGCAGTTGGTTTACTTGACAACCCCAAAGCCCTACTTAGATGGTCAGTCAGCAACCCCGTCATCGCTGAGATGTGCGGAAGTGATCGTATCGCGTCGGATGAAGATGAAGCTGATTTGAAACATCATGAAGATACTCCAGCATTCGAGAAGCAGTTTCGTAAGGATATCAATTCACTTGTAGTCGCCGTTGAAGAAATAGGTAATCCGTTCATAGAAAAGGAAACAAACCTTGTTCAAATCTCATCCAAAACTGTTCTATCGTCAGAGGCTACAAACCAAGAAAAGAAGGCTGAGAAGACTGGTAAAAATCAATTTGAAACCTTCGTCAAAGATCGACTCCAAAGCAAGAAGAAGTCCCTGTATGACGTGATTCCAAAGAACAAGCTCCTCATTTTCAAGCAGTCCAATCTGTCCATGTGAGCCAAATCCAAAGAAAGAATTCAAAGCTTAACTGCAGACAGGAGACTTTTTTCTTGACTCTTTATCGCTTGCCAGTCATGGAAAAGGAGATCTTCAAAACTTCTTTTCCCACAAGAACCATGGGTACGCTATCGCCATCTCAGAATATGGCAGACTGAGGAAATGCACTGCCAAGTCCGATTTTGTAACTTTTCTCAAGAAAGATGTAGGCGAACCAGACAAGGAGGCACCTCAAGTCGACATGAAAATTATCGACGGTCCAGCATTGGTGAATATGAATCCTCCAGCTAAGACATCGACCACCTCCAATTGCTACTCCAACAAGCTGAAAAAGAAGGTATTTGAAGCAGGAATAAACACCAAACGTGTTGATGTTGTTTTTGACATTTACAAAGAATCAAGCCTGAAATCGCAGACACGAGAGTCTCGTGGCCAAGGAATACGTACCGCAGTTCGTCATAACACTCCAGTCCCTAAAGATTTTTCATCTTTCATGAGAGATGGTAAAAATAAAACGGAGCTGTTTGAATTGCTTGCCGACAATTTTGCTACGATCAAACATCCGATAATTGTATCGACTAAAGGGAAGGGTGTAACATCAAATTTATTGCAGACCGTCAATCGATTCAGTCCTTCGAACCATGAAGAAGCGGACACGCGTATTTTCAATTTTTACCGCATGAAATGTATGGGATGTGTATCCAGATGTGACTGGAGCTTTTGTGAGGTATTGCAGATTCGTAATGTACTTAATTTAATTTTATAGAGTAGAGAATGATGATAAAATCCGATCTGCCTCTATGTGTTCGTGGATGATGGAATTTTATCATTTCCTCTATTTTTATAGGTTAATCTCGGGAGAAATCGAGCAACAAGATTTTGATCTGATCCAAAGATACGTTTTGTTGTTGTATGATCGCGCTAGTCCATGTACCAACGTCAACTCTTGTAGGCAACTGCTATTTACAGTGAAGGGCAAGGATATTGAACAAATACCACCGTCAGAGGATGCTTTGATGCAGCATTTACTTAGAGCTATTAGTATTATTCAAGCACTGTAAGTCTTCTGGTTTGTTTTAGTGAAATCCAAAAAAAAAATTCTATACAAATTCTGTTAAGCTTGGAAAAATGTAAAGAAATAGCATTTGACCTTTGATCCGTATTTATTAATTCCACCAGTTCCAGGAAGGGTCTACAAAACACCAAAATAGATCAATAAGTCCCTCGTAGGGTACCTGTTTTGGGGGAATTTTGGAAACAGTTTTGAGGAATTTTGAGAAAGTTTTGGACTGAAAATGACTGAAAATGTTTCAAATGGTTAGCCACACAGCTAGTTGTTTGCACCAGAGAGCCCTAAAAGTGCTTCTCAAAAAAGTTGAAGTGCAAAACTCCGCATTGAACCTTCAATCTCAGACAAAAAAACGACCTGAAGACTTTTCAATAATGTTTTCTTCAATGTTGAGTGGATTTGGCTTCTGGACTTGTCACCCAATATCTCATCCAATAAAAACAACATTGGCTTCTGGTAAAAATGGGTTTTCAGAGTTTATTTGAAAATTTTTCAACCTTGGAAAGTCTACAACCTCTTGTCCACGATTGTAATCTCTTTACCTTGTTCTTGCGAAAAAGTTTTGGCAAAGAAATTGACGCACAACAAAAATGTTGCAAGCAAAACAATCTTCATCTTGATTCAAATGATATCAATCATGTACTAAAACCCTTCAATTTTTAGACCCTCTTTATACATTTTTCTAGATTCTGCACTCCGCTTTCTTGAAAGTCTTGTTTCAAAAATATTATTTGGACAGTGGGCTTCGTTTTTAAAGAATTTCCTTACAATTTCTAGACTTTAGTTTGAATTTATTGACGATTTTTGTCATCTTCTTTCCCACTTTGTTGAAAAAGCTTGTCAAATAAATATGGCTTATTTTTGTCCTGAAATAGGATATTTTTTTGACTGAAAATTATCAAATTCCATATGTGTGACGTGATCGAGTGAATAATAACGGGTAATAGTGACGGGTGAAGAACATAGACCCGAAAAGTTTGTACGGCAACGAACCCATTAAAATCAGACAAAGAACTCGATACCGGGGTAATTCCCCGTCCATTGGGCCATTCCATTTTATATCCATACAAGGGGTGGACGATAATTTCCTGGGGGTAATCGGAGAATAATTTCCAGGGGAGTATTTTTTCATTTTTCCAGGATTTAAAATGTTATTCTAAAATTTCCAGTGGGTAAAAGACTGATTTTAGTTCCTCATTTTTAAAGGTCTGAAAATAATTTTTGCAAGGGTTCTTTTGCAAGTTATGCAAAATCCATCCATGGGGTATGCACACATTTTTAAGAATCTTTTTTTTTTTGCCTTTAAATGGTTCGCTCACCCCCTGTATGGAAACATAATGGAGAAGCCTTTTTAAAGACATAATTAGCTTTTACCGATATATCTTCAAATTTTTTTAAAACCATCGTCAGTAGCCACGCACTCCCATCTGATCCAGCTATATAAAAAAGTCCTTCTTATATCCGTTTCTTATATTTGCGAAGTCTCGTCCAATATCTTTTCTCGCACGCCAAATATTTTTACATAATTGGTTTCGACTCTGTCCAATAACTGCTCATTATGACCAAAAAAAACAAAGTATTACCATAGTCCGTACAAAACTCTGGTCTGGAAGCTTATTGCTTTAACTAAATTGTTAGCTTTTTCCTTTGTTAATATCAAAAGATAAAATTCGCTTTGCTCAGTTTTTAATCTCGTTACCAAGTATTCCTCTTGTGATTGGTTTAAGATTTAATCACATGATCAAAAAGTGAGCAAAACAAATTAATTTCTCAAACGCAAGTTCACGTAAGAAACAATGGAAAGAAACAAAAGGCTTCCAAACCGGGGTTTTTTATACGGACTATGGTTATTACGGCTTTGATGAAATTTTCAACTATTGAAACCCCCCCCCCCCCCTCCTGGAAAATGTTCCTAATATTCTCATGTTAGGTAAATACAGTAAACTCTCTCTAATTCGAACCTCTATAATTCGAATATTTCTGTAATTCAAACTAAAACATTGGTCCCCTCAGCTGGAAAGTGATGCAAAATGCCTTGTACTGAAATCTGTAAAGAATACTTTGAAATGTTTTTGTGTTTAATCTCATGTCTTTTTTTTGCTGTATTTTGTTTGTTTTTCTATTTCGAACCTCTATAATTCGAATCTTTCTGTAATTCGAATCTTTCTGTAATTCGAATCTTTCTGTAATTCGAATCTTTCTGTAATTCGAATTTTCTGTAATTCGAATCTTCTGTAATTCGAATCTTTCTGTAATTCGAATATTTCTGTAATTCGAATCTTTCTGTAATTCGAATCTTTCTGTAATTCGAATCTTTCTGTAATTCGAATCTTTCTGTAATTCGAATCTTTCTGTAATTCGAATCTTTCTGTAATTCGAATATTTCTGTAATTCGAATATTTCTGTAATTCGAACTAAAAAAATGGTCCCCTCAGCTGGAAAGTGATGCAAAATGCTCTCTGTAATTCCAATCTTTCTCTCTGCTGCTATTTCTAATCCGAAGAATAGTCTTAATCCCTTAAAAATCGAATAAGGAAAATACAACGATACCCTTCTTTGAACTTGGCAATGTTGCAGGGAAGTTTTTCCAATTGGAAAACTTCTTTTTACTAGTTCATCAAGCGTTCGTAACTTCGCAAGCCTTGTACTGAAATCTGTACTGTGTACAAGGTATGCAAGAAATAAAAATAGTTTAGGATAATTTAGGATACTTGAATGAACTTAATTTCTATTTTTCGATGTAGCCATCGATTTTTAGGGTTTTCTAACAAATTCTTTATTTGTATTGGAGTAAGGTGCTGTTTTCTACCCACCTCATAAAACGATGGATAGCGATCATTGTATTTTCCTTGTTTCAGAAAACAATTGATGTTCTAGCTTTGTCCACAAAGGACAACTGTCATGGTGGCTCGAAGGTCTCTGATGTTTTATGTTTTAATGTTTTATAATCATATTTTTAAAAAGTTTTCTAGCCCTTTCTTTTTTAACCTTTTCAGTCAAAAAGTTTGAAAATAAGGCTAGATACCAAGCCGGATACATTTGGTGTGAGAAAAACATCATTAGACAAGAAAAGTCAACCAAAATGGTTATAGTGACACGAAATTTTCAATTTGGAATATCTTTCCAACACTGATCAGAGAAGAGCTAAAATTTACATCTTTTTGAGGCACGTGGTGGCATGGGGTTCTTTTTTTAGGTTGAAGTTTGAAAGTTTCTGGTGTCAACATTCAATTTCTTATACATAACATGTCTTTTGCATCTTTCTCCTAACTTGAAACGTCATAACGACATATAATTGGTAATTAAATAGACGAATCTGACTCTCAGAGGAAAAATTTAAGTCTCTTATGGGAATTGGATGAGTAATTTCCGATGAAAATTTAATTAAAATGCTACGAAATATCATTTACTGATGGACGGAGGGTGAACAATAATGTCATTACTGCGGACATAGCTAGAACATGAGAAATCGGAGAAAATCAGTTACTTGTATATCCAGTGTATAATAATTTGAGAAATTGTTTTAATTTTTACCTTATTGACTTCAAAAATCATCAAAAAACAACAAAAAAAGCCCTTTTTTAAGTTAACCAGTTTTAAGCTGTATTTTTTTATCAAAATCTTTTTTCACATTTATGACGTTCTAAGATTGAAGAGTTTCTGATACAAAAATAAAGATCATAGCATCATTCTATAAGAAATTCTATCAAAAGCTATTGAGCTTTGAAAAAACACTGCCAGCTAATTTGAAATAGACCTTAACACTTTAAGTACCAATGACGAGTATACTACACATTGGCTATATAGGAGTGGCATCCTGTAATGCCCAGTTTTAGTTAAAAATTTTGGTCTAACTCGTAGGAATTGCATCGGGTTTCATGGTCAAGCAAAAAGAAAATCAAAAGTGACTCTTTCCAGCGAGATTTTAAGCCAAAAAGTCAAAAAATGCAAAAATTTGACAAAAATCGACTTTTCTAAGACTCTGACCGTTTTTTTGACCATTTTTGGTCAACGAGTGATTCAAGAACCTCCAAAATTGGCCCTGCTTTACTTGATTCTGTCGAATTAATTTAAAGTGTCACCACCAGCCTTCTTTCTATTATTCAGGCAGGTCCGTCAGGCAGGTCCTTTACCTACCCCCACCTTTACCGCCACCCACCCTGGCTCTCCTAAATCAAGTGGTGTCGAAGACGCCTAAAAGAAAGAGGAGACTCTAAGCTTTCAAACGAGCTATGAACAAGTTTCTAACTCCTTATAGATCCAGAGATATAAGCCTTTAAAGTTTGAACTTGCGATTTTCTTTAAAAAGCTTAGAAAAAAAACTACCGTGGTACTTAAATGAAAGGGTTAAAGAAAAATTGTAAAAAATTTTTTTTCTTCTAAAATACTCATTTCTTGGCCTAAAATCACTCAAAAAGGCTGAAAAAACACAAAAAAAAAATCATATTCCAAATTTTTTTTTCACCTAGTTTAAAATCAATAATCTTCAGAATAAAATTTTACGATTTTACGATTTCACTTTTGCACAAAAAATACAAATTATTTACAAAACATCTTTTCAATAACCGTATTACTTCGAATTATTGATTTCTTTGATTTAGGAGGGGCGTTTATTCGAGAGGGCGTTTACCTTATCGGGGAAAAAAATGTCGGGGGAAAGTGACGAAAATTTTGAGGGGGTGACGAAATTTTTCCCGACTAAATAAAACTCCGACATTTTTTCCCGATATAAGGTATTCGAAGTAATATGGGGGCCTAAATTGGTATATACTAATTCTTATAGAAATAAAACTTAACACATTTTTCTTTAACTTGCTAACTCTTATATATACTCCAAGATTTGGTTGGGAAAAAGGTTTCAATAAAAGATCACATTTGTTTACAAATCTACTATAAATCAATCAACTACATTAAAATTCCTCCACAGAGAGTTTTTATTCAGCAAAAAATTTTCTTCCCAAACACAACAGTCACATTTGTCCAACAACATTTAAATGATTAGAGTCCATGTTTTCCACGGCAATTTTCTCGCAAACAGCTACCAGATTGACAAAGTTTTCGTCGGTTTCTTCCTTGTAAGTCTTTTGATCCACTAATCCGCATATAACGTGTTCCGGACCGTTCGGTTGGTTCCGTTGAATAATTCGAATGTCTGTATCTCCGACTACCATTTTGATATCTTCTTTTGAAGTAGCCTTTGAAATCGCTAAAATAAAATCCATTGCTATACAAAGGAGATATATAACTTGATTTTAAGCTGGATAAAGCACTCTTCAGCTCGTAAAACTTTTACTCCAAATTTCTATATTTTTATTATACGTGTACTTGTATTTGATTTACACTATAAAGTAAAAAAAGATTTTTAGAATTAAAACATCTTTTAATACAAGAATGTAAATTTCATATATATTCATGATTGATTAAAACTAAAACTGTCCTTCTTTAGACTAATTAGTTTTGTGATTTCATATCTATATAAAGATGAGACATATTTGTCTATTTTCGTGTATCTCTTTTAAAAAGACTTTGACAAATAAATATAGAAAGTTCAAGAGAGACATTTACATGTCACGATATAAACAATATGAAAACCTGATTGAGAAAGAGTACACGAGGGGCCTTTTATACCGAGGCATCAAGTATTTAATTATCTTTAAACGTCGGAAGCTGGGTAATTCATAGTCTTCAAAAGAATAGCTAAAGTCTCCGGTCATACTCATTCAAAGACAAAAACGCAAATCTAAAAAAAAGCTGTCGAAGTATATTTGTGGTCTGGTTTTGACCCGGGTTTTGAATACCATTCACAATTGTCTAGGTATTTTCTTCTTCCTGCTTTATGGGAGCAATAATCACTCATGATAACATGTTTAATATTACTAATAAAGAAATCCAAACAGACCCTTTGTTATCACGATTTATATTTAGCACGTTTTATATATATATAAACAGTTTCAGCTTCGTATTTAGGTATATGGATTTTAATAGTGTGTGGATTTTTAAGCTATTAAGAGATTATTGCTTACGTATGTAGGGTGTTTGTGATTAACTCTAAGCCTTAAGCCTTTGAAGAAGGGTCTAGTTGGAGTTTTTACAAGGTTTTCGATGATTCGGTTGATGGTTGAATCTTGAGACAACGGATTTTATTGCTTTTTCTAAAGAACGCGTCATCTCTATTATTTCAAATGACCAATTAGTGAAGTATCTTTTAAAAACTCCAGCTCATCCCTTGAAGGAAGTCGTGTTGTTTTTGAATGATAAGTTTATTGTCATTACTTCAACTTCAACTAGAGGCATAATAATTTAGTAGCTTTGCCCACGCATAATTAGTTAGTGGC
This sequence comes from Clytia hemisphaerica, assembly GCF_902728285.1. Lineage (NCBI taxonomy): Eukaryota > Metazoa > Cnidaria > Hydrozoa > Leptothecata > Clytiidae > Clytia > Clytia hemisphaerica. The sequence continues at coordinate 448,937 of NW_027104380.1, forward strand.
GACATCCATATGTCCATCTATTTATTCCCCGAAAAAAATGGAGAAACAAAAGAATAATTTGAATTCCATCGCATTCCATAATCCGTTTTGTTTATTGTGGATTTAAAGAAAGTAGTGATGAGCAATACCAAGGGAATATTGCACCAATAGCAATAGTATTTTTTTGTAAGAACATCCAAAATTTTTGAAACCTTCGGATATTCTTAGCTTTTTGAGTTTCAAGCCTAAAAATGTTCTTTCTTAACATGTTCTTAATGTACTCGCTTTTTTATGTACTTTTGTGTCCATTTTACTAATTAATTGCTTGTTTTCGATTCCGCGAAGCCTTAAAATGTTCTTAACTTGTTCTTAACATTTTAGCCATCAAAGCCTTATGTTCTTATCCGGGGGGGGCACTCAAGGTAAATGACCTACCAGACGTTCGGCCCTTAAGGGTAGGTTTTTTATAGTTCAGCTAGTGCACTGTAAGGGTAGGAAATTACAAAACTGCACTAGGGGAAAAAAATTCCACATTTTCTTGGAAAATTGCAAAAATTTTCGCCCTTCTGACGAGGTAATAATATAACAATATAGATCAATTTTGATTGGTGATTAGACTTTTCTATATTTTCATGGATTAGACTTTTCTATATTTTTAAATAAGAGGGCAAGGAATAAAAGGAGGCATATCTACTATAAAAGATGCTTCTTACAAACCGTATAATATTGTTTTATTCTGAAGTTGAAAAGTGCACTCACTCCATTGATTATTGTGAAAATACAAAAATTTGGAGGTTTAGCAAAGGACAGTAAAAGTTTTACGAGCTGAATATTGCTTTATCTAAGTTAAAATCAAGTTATATATCTCCTTTGAATAGCAATGGATTTTATTTTAGCGATTTCAAAGGCTACTTCAAAAGAAGATATCAAAGTAGTAGTCTGAGATACTTACATTCGAATTATTCAACGGAACCAACCGAACGGTCTGGAACACTTTATATGCGGATTAGTGGATCAAAAGACTTACAAGGAAGAAACCAACGAAAACTTTGTCAATCTGGTGGCTGTTTGCGAGAAAATTGCCGTGAAAAACATGGACTATCATCATTTTAATGTTGTTGGACAATGTTGTGTGTGGGAAGAAAATTTCGCTGAATAAAAACTCTCTGTGGAGGAATTTTAATGTAGTTGATTGATTTATAGTAGATTTGTAAACAAATGTGATCTTTTATTGAAACCTTTTTCCCAATAAAATCTTGCAGTATATATAAGAGTTAGCAAGTTAAAGAAAGATGTGTTAAGTTTTATTTTTATAAGAGTTAGTATGTACCGTTTTACTTCGAGATGCCTTGGAGTTTTTACAAGATACTTCACTAATTGGTCATCATAAAGTGATAGAGATGACGCGTTCTTTAGAAAAAGTAATAAGATTCTTTTATTACATCTTAACGACCAACCAAATCAAATAAGAGCTTGTAAAAACTCCAGTTTGTCCCTTTACTTCGCATAAACGGCCCCTTGCATTAACGCCCTCTCGAATAAACGCCCCTCCTAAAAGCTAAGAAATCAATAATTCGAAGTAATAGCGCTCCGCAATGCATACGTCATAATTATTACTTTTCACTTTTTTTGACATTTGTACGAGTTGCAATCCCACAATTCAACGCGGCTCAATTAAAGATACGTGCAAGTTGTTATATATCTTTTGTCAAACGATGCAATTAACGTGCAAAAGAAATTAGCGCAAAGGTTGATGGGATTGGAACTCGTACAAACACATCGAGAGTACCTTAAAGGAAGAAATTTTGGCGGAAAGAAAATTTGGCGGATTTGGCGGATTTGACTGAAATCCGCCAAATTAAGTTCCCGCCAAAATTTCTTTTTTCCGCCAACCGCCAAATTAAATTCCCGCCAAATTAAACATTTTGAAAATATGATCTCTTTATTTAAGGTGCTTTTGCTATTTTTTCGCTGTTTTGACGCCATCTTAAGGTTAAATTTTTAAGCGACCGCCAAATTAAATTCCCGCCAAATTTAGTTTTTTCGTCCATCCGCCAAAATAAAATTCCCTCTGAAAAAACTTTTTCTGCCATCCGCCAAATTAAATTCCCGCCAAAATTTCTTCCTTTAAGGTAATGACCATTATGTCAAAAATAAAATCTATTTTTAGATTCAGCGCGGTGCGCTATACGGTTATTGAAAAGATGTTTTGTAAATAATTTGTAATTTTTGGGCAAGTGAAATCGTCAAATCGTAAAATTTTATCTTGAAGATCATTGATTTTAAATCAACATAAAAGGGCTTGCGGAACGAGCGTTCTGTTTTCGCAAAGCGAAGAAATTTCAAAATGTACAAGAAATCGACGACTCCATTATTAATACACGATTTAAAAAACAAACTAATAAGACCTTTACATTTTACCTAGAATTTATTGCCAATGAGTCATAACAATAATGTCAAAGAAGAGGATGTTGGAAAAATTAAAAGACAGATAAAAAAGTCATTTGTACTAGATTTTGTAATACTTTCGTAGTAGCTTCAAAAAATCTTCCTCGAAAAAGTACAAAGATAACTTTTCACAAGGTAAAATAAAAAAAAACAACTAAAACTGTAAAGAGTAGCATCGTAGCATGGATTTAATAACATAGGGGTATTACAGTGGTATTTAAAAGAGCAACACGGTATTTCATACAGGGCTTTTAAACTGAAAATAATTTGATGAGTTTTAAAAGATCATTCTAGAATTTTTCAACAAACGTATCCTGTAAAAAACGACCCTATTTAAATCATGAAGTCATAAAAACAATAACACACTGATGCCTGATGTGTAGTCTTAGTAAGAATGTAGTCTTTCTCGTCATTGTTTTGATTCGGTAGTTTTAAAATATTACAATAAATGTGACATTGTAATATAGACTTTTTGATAGTTTAGGATGTCATAACTAAAAGTGGTACCGTCAACTGCTCTAACTTGGGACGATTGGTCGAAATGAGTCCCATGGACTGTTTCATATCTGGTTTGTATTTTCACTTACTGTAAAATCGAAAGAGAAATCGTGTATTTTTAAATACGCCGTTCCTTAACTCAAATCAAATGACTTTGGAGGTTCGTTGAAATGGTGGCCGAATTTCCGTCCCATGTTTTGTCAGATAGTCCCAAGTTAGAGCAGTTGACGGTATATAAAGAATAAAATCCATTTTTACCAAACTATCACTAATTTATAATCCACGACTAGTTTTCATACATTCATGCAATCAAAAAAACAAATACAATGACTTCAAACCTCTTGAAACATTCCAATATTATAAGGCAGCGATCACGAACCCAGGCACGACGGAAGCTTTTTATATCTGGTACGGCGAATGAGGAAATTTAAGCGATTTTATAGCGATTTTACCGACGAAGAGGAAAACTTCGGGTATTTTTGTGAAAATCTGGTACGGCAGCCGCCGTACCTGCCGTATCCGTTGCGTCGTGCCTGCGAACCCCTCCATGCATTTCATTTTGCCAGTAACATGTTTGAGGAAAATGCTGTGAAAGAGTTTATTTTATTTGGAAATTATTTAAAGTGTTTGAACGACCACCAGCACCAGTGAATTTGAAATTTTCTACTACTGACTTAAAAAGATTAAAAATAAAATGGGAGTGTATTTTCTGATTGCTGCATGTAAAAGTTAATATCATTAAGCATCACATGTCACACACAAAACATCCCATGTACCACCAAAACATTCGCAATTTGTCCCCCTTCTTGTGTTGCATTATATACGTAGCCTGGATACCCAAGCTCAAAATTTTAGAAAAAATAAGTTTTACCTCAGCCAGACAAAGTTCTAAAATTATAGAGCTTGGTTCACCTAGAAATCAGGTGAACCCCTGTTTACAGATTTTCCTGCATGAATCCCATGGCTGCAAATAAATATATGCCCATAATGACATGCATAATTTCACGATGGTACCCCAGCAGTGATAAATCAATTTAGAATGGCAGCCTTGACCATAAAATATAGACAGTGTGGTGGAAAGTCTGTTAGACAGAAAGTGCAAAGTGAATTTTGGAGAAATTTTTTTCTTCAAAATCCAACCCAAAACAGCAATACAAAATTGGCAAACAGAAAAGAAGAATTGAAGCAAAATAAACGATGCAACCAAGTCTTAAGAAGATAAAAACAAGAATATCTAAGCAAGTAATTGAAAAGAAAACAACCAGAACATCTAAAAATTCCCATGTTTTGATCTTCCCACTTCTTCCCTACCATTATTGTTATTTTTATTTGGATGCGTGGTCAAACACCCAAGGGAGATAATTAGGTATTCTATTGTTATTTGCTTCGAAAAAGAAAAATCAGGGAGATTTGCAAAGCAGCGTATGCGCCTTGCTGATCGCCCGCGCGGTCCATCCAAATACTTTGGCGAACACTTCAAGTCGGCTCGCATAATTTCTTATACGGGCGCCACCATTCAGATCTCTGATTCGCTTGGACCAACCATTCAGAATATCCGCAGAATCATCCTCAGATGAGAATGCAGACGATCTAGGTAAACCAGAAAAAATATCCAGGCTATATTATACGTAGCTACATAATATTAAATCTTGATGGGAATCTGGTAATGTTTGCGTTTGCTTGATCCATGGAGGTAATAAAAATATAGATGGAGATACCACTCCTACTATTCTACTATTGTATTGTATCGTTGATAGCAAACTGTTGCCTTGTTGCTTTGGGAAAAAGCCATTAATTTTGCTTTCGCTCATGGGAATACTTTAGTCGAAGAGAATTTGAATAAAATCACGCTACATTTTTAATTCGTTCATTGTGCGATGACAGTTTTGTTTATAAAGCATAAGAAAACCTTGCAAGAATAAGCACAGCACATCGAATTTGAAATGTTCGCTGCTCAGGGAATCCTCGGCAAATTTTGTCAATTTTTACATATTTAATAATGCCAATCATTCAACTATATTCTATCAAAATTTTGAGGCAGCTGCATTTTAGATCTAAAGATATTTATAGCAAAGAACCTTCCACAAACAACAAAGAATTCGCAAAATTTGAAGAAGTTTACCTCTCGATCTCGAAAGTTTCCCGATAAAATAAAGACTTCTTTTAAAACTATAAAGAAATTATTACTCGAAAAGAAGGGACAAACTGGAGTTTTTACAAGCTCTTACTTTTTCTAAAGAACGCGTCATCTATATTACTTCAAATGACCAATTAGTAAAGTATCTTATAAAAACTCCAGCTCATCCCGAAAAGAAATCGCATTTTACCTAAAAATACGAGGTTTCGTTGGACAGAATATAACTTTACTTTAGTTCTTATAATCTATATCTTGACAGATTTTTGCTATCAAGGATTGGTAATCAAAGGAGGCCGATTTGAAAGAAATTTCTAAAGAGTTTTATGACTTCTCTGGCTATTACAGAAAAGTTGTTACTCCATCTATATTTTTTATTACCTCCATGCTTGATCTCAAACTACAACAAAGTCTATCTAATGTTGTGTTGGGAGGTCGTCAGTAGTCCGACACTTTCTAGTCCGACAGTAAAAATGTCCGATGTTGGATTTGACGAATGCGTCAGTATTCCGACAACAATTCTGTCCGACAACGAGTCAAAAAAATATATATAAAACGAAATACAAATTGCCGAAGAGGAGACACATTGAAGGTTGAAGAGGCTCCAGGCTTCAAATTAGCCAATTTTAGCCAATCAATACTATTTGGCTGGAACTAAAGTTTGTGATTTACAACCCTTATACTATAGCATAATTCTGAACAATGAACATGCAAAAAGGGACCCTTAAAGGCGGTACATTTTTTTTGCTATAAATTATCTTTACGCAAATTTCATTGGTCCATTATTTCTAATTATGCCAAAATGTCACCAAAATAATAATATCTCAGAGAAAAACCCTTATTCAACATTCAACGTCCGAAAATCTTTCGTTTTCGGACAAAAGTGACGTCGGAAAAAAAGACTTCCAAGTTGTGGATTTATTTTATAGATTCGGACTGTTTTATTGTCGGACTAGAAAGTGTCGGACTAGTGACATGCACCAAGCATTTATTCAAATACGTTGAATCGTGTAGTGTATTGACAACATGACAAAAAAAATCATTGTTGGCTGAATGTAAAGCTTAACCATGACATGACATTTCCAATAAAATTATAAAGTCTAAATATTAAAATATTTCGAAATTCAAATGTTGTTTTAAATCTGACTTGACTTTTACAGATATTTGGTTTGATCTCAAGCCATAAAAATAGTTTTCGATGAGATCAATTGATGTAATAGGAATGGTTACTCCAATCAATTGTCGCAAAAATGATTAGAAACACATTTTAGAAACACTTTTATAAAATAAAGAAAAGTCTACTTTGCTCTGGGTTTTTTTCGTGAACCAAATCGGTAGCATTTCTCGAACATATACAAATTTACGTCTAGCGTACGCAGATCTTGCCAAAGGATGTGGAACGTGCGTTTGAGCGCGCTGCGCGTGCTCAGCCTTTTTTGAGTGGTTTTAGGCCAAAAAATAAGTATTTTAGAAAAAACATAATTTTTGCAATTTTTCTTTAAGGTCTATTTCAAATTAGCTGGCAATGTTTTTTCAAACCCCAATAACTTTTGATAGAATTTGAATTAATTAGCGGTTTCGTGCACGCTAAAAAGATAATCCGGAGTGGAATATTATTTAAAAAAGGAAATCTTTAAAAAATTAATTGAAAAATTAAAATTAAAAAGGAAGAAGAAGAAAATCAACTTCTTATATAATGATGCTATGATCTTCATTTTTATTTCAGAGATTCTTCAATCTTTGAACGTCATAAATGCGAAAAAAGATTTAAAAACCTTTAATTTAAGGTGGTAGTACTCTTAAAAGCATTTTTTTATATGAGTCGATGAGCGTTTTGTTGAACTTACAGATGAGCAGAAATCGATCATCATGCACTCCCGCAAATCACTCCTTTTCGCTAATAATAACCATTGGGTAAAAAAAGAAGGCGACCCCAACTTTGACGTTACAATGGGAAGTTATGATGGAGCCGAATTGTGTGAACTAGTCGGACTTTACATTCTCTACCGCCTTGGAAAAAAATTTGGTGTCAAGAAAAGTGGTGTTTATCGAGATGATGGACTTTCTTGCTTCGAGAACATCAATGGCCATATGGCAGATTCAATCCGTAAAGACATGATCCAAATGTTTCAGGACGAATTTAAACTTAAAATCACCATATCAACAAACCTTAAGATCGTCAATTTCCTCGATGTTACGTTCAACCTTAACAACGGAACCTACCAACCTTACTCCAAACCAAACAGTTTTCCAACATACATTAACACACAATCAAACCATCCACCCAACATTATAAAACAAATCCCATCAATGATCTCAGACAGAATCAACAAGATTTCCTCTAACAAATCGATATTTAAACGAGCTTCTGCACTTTATAACGACGCACTAAGTAGCAGCGGGTACAAGTCAAAACTCGAATTCAAGAAGAAAACAATCAACAAAAAGAAGAAAAACAGAAAACGTAAAATCATCTGGTTTAATCCGCCATTCAATCTCAACGTCAGAACCGATGTCGCAAAACGTTTCCTATCAATCGTGAGCAAAAACTTTCCAAAAACGCACAGGTTACACAAGCTGTTCAATAGAAATAACCTCAAGGTCAGCTACAGCTGCCTCCCAAATGTCTCGAGCATTATTTCATCCCATAATAGAAAAGTTCTCAACCGCAAAACAACCAATGATACCACCCATGAAACCTGCAACTGTCGTGCAAAAAATGAATGTCCTCTAAACGGAAACTGTCTGGATAAGCATTTAATATACCAATGCACGGTAAAATCCTCCCCAGACGACGAGGGTGTCAACTACATCGGCCTTACCGAAAATACATTCAAAACGAGATGGAACCAACACAAACATACTTTTAGGTATGAGGAAAAAGAGAATTCCACTGAACTTTCAAAGCACGTATGGAAACTACAGCGCAAAAACATTTCGCCCCTGTTATCCTGGAAAGTCATCGATCATGCAAAACCCTATTCAAATGGGGGCAAATCGTGCAACCTTTGCATGACCGAAAAGTACCATATAATTACTTCAAAAGACAAACTTATAAACAAAAGAACCGAACTAATCTCCACGTGCCGTCATATGAGCAAATTCTTTTTAAAAAACTTTAAAGACGTCCCTCCGGACACATTTGATGTCCTTCGTGACAATTCATAGTTTTACGATTTTATCACTTTTTACGACTTTTTAATCAGCATTTTACCAACTTTGTAACATATGTTTTCACACAGCTTTTTAATTTTTTAGTTACATCTGATGATTGCTTAGAGCATGAAACTCCGAGTTATGGATTTTTAATTTTTTGGTTTTGAAATATATTTTTGATATGAGTCGATTTATATTGTTTTAACACTTTGAAATGATGGATTAACATAAAAAGTGGGAAAAAAACAATTTCCAAAAACATTTCCGAGTCAGCAGAAAAGGAAAATTAATAAAGCCTTGCTTCAGAAAGAATAACAGCCTTTGGGAAAATGCTCTTTTCGCCTTGAAACTTTGCAATGTTGTAAACTAAAGGTAGACGGAGGGGATGACCCATTTTCAATGTTTTAGGATAACTAGATCTTGACCTATGGTGTTTTAAAGTGGGAAGTTCGTTAAAATAAGCAAAAAAACGCAAATAACGATTCGTTTTGGGCCAATATCTCAATAAGGAATAGAGCTACCACTTAGAAAATGAGTCATCATTTAATGTGAAAAAAATGTGAAAAAATGTGAAATTTGATGAAATTTTTTCCAGCCTAATTTCAAAATGCCTGAATGACGAACGAAAATAGATCTTAGTTTTGAAATGCACGTTATTTTCAAAAAGAACATCCATAATTTTGAAGTATTCGGATGTTCTTACGTTTTCAACCTATAAAAATGTTCTTAACATGTTCTTAATTTCACCATTTTGTGAGTGTTTTTGACCAATTTTTCTATAAGAAATCGATTATCCACAGAGTCCACAAAGCTTTCAAATGTTCTTAACTTGTTCTTAACATTTTGGCTATGGAAACCTTATGTTCTTATATAGTTTATTCTTATAAAAAACGTGTAAGCAGAAAAAGAGAAGGAAAGAAAAAAATGTGGAGGCAAACCTTCCCCATCCCACAAAGGTGTAATTTCAAATTTCTTCAGAGAAATGAGACAGTGAAAACTTTTTCCATTCAATGCAGTTCTTTTCACAAAGGTATGCCAAATATTACAACTCAGATTTCTCGAATTTAACATTTTTTTTGTAAGAACTATTCTGTTCTTATCTCATTTATAAATTTCTCTAATAAGTTTCGAGCACATGAGCTGCATTTAGTATACCCTGTAATTTCGGTTTACTAAAGTTAAATAATTAGACGACCTTATCGTCTACACAAGGACCCATAAGGGCACTAAAAAGGGAATAAATTAGGAGAACAGGGATTAGCACGTGGCGAAGTAAACAGCTACGGAGGCTTTCCCAAACTCTACCGCCGCTATTTTTTCCGTCAGTCACCCGTTACAGCTGTAAATTCCGCTTATATAAATTTCTCCCGCTTTTGCTATCCCTTAAACGGATGATAGCATCGTCCTACAAAACACCTTTTTGTCAAGAGCAGAATAGACCTTTTCAACGTCACGAACATCACTTGCCTCGTATTCAAACAATTACCATGGTGATTATGTTCCTTGAGACATTTTTATTTGAATAGAAAGTAGGTTTAATAAAAACTGCTGGGAGTTAATCACCATGGCAATAATTTCAAAACGAGGCAAGTGATGTTCGTGACGTAGTTTATGAAAAGGTCTATCTAGCAATAAAATCATAACACTCACAGCGATTCGCAGAAACAAGGCAAGCAGATCTAAATGATAACCAATATTTCTTATAAAGAAAAGATTCACTTGAAAGTCTAAGAGTCGTCAGATTATGTTTTTCACATCAAAATCTTTATGAAAGATTCTGTTTTTTTTTTCAGATGAGGTGGAGTTTTTATCAGATACTGCACTTTAATAATTGGTCATTTGAAGTAATAAAAATGACGCGTTCTTTAGAAAAACTAACAGAATTGTTTTATTACTGGTTAACGACCAACCAAATCAAATAAGAGCTTGTAAAAATTCCATCTCGTCCCCTGTTTTTAAAAGACGGAGTTCACTTTGAAATGGCATAAACTAACAGTGTAAAAGAAGAGCTTTGGTGGTTGATTTCATACACTTTAAAATTAGAGTTTATGATTTATTTTGTTTTGAAAAGGCATTGGTTTAAAGGCATATAGTCTACACGTTTTTTGTTTATATGAACAAACAGTAAGAACATAAGGTTTTCGATGACCGAAATGTTAAGAACAAGTTAAGAACATTTTAAGGCTTCGTGGACACTAAAACACCCGATTTCTTAGGAAAACGGACAAAAATATTCACAAAATGGTGAAAATAAAGAACATTTTAAGAACATTTTTAGGCTTGAAACTTAAAAAGTTAAGAACACCCCAAGGCTTCAAAAATTTTGGATGTTCTAATAAAAGAAACGTGTAAAAACATAGCAAGACGTGGAAGTTATTTTGAGCTAAGACGTATTTAAAGAGTCGCCTATGACGTTGTGGCTAATGCTCACCTCACGCTCACTATGTTCACGACTTTTTTTCCGATTATTGTTATTGTTACACGTTTTTTTTTGTAAGAAACCTTAACTCGGCTCCGAGCCTTAAGTTCCTCAGAATTTCAGTCTCTCAAAGTTCCTTTTCGAGTTTCTTATTTACTAAGCTGCTAAGATTGGATTTGTAATTAATATATAAGTATACCAATGGACTAAAGTACGCAGAAAAAAAACGTTATTATTGATGCCATTGATGGGATTGATTGCTGTTCGTCATCTTTTGTCATCTTTTTGTTTCGGGTTTTTAAATGTGAGCAAGTATATGTTTAACTCTCTGTTTCATAACTTGTTTTTCTTATTCTCAGCCTGGATATTTTCTTAGCAATGCCTTATATTTCGGACTATTTTCAGCCTTTAAGTTCCTTGGAAACGGGTTTTTTTTATTACACGTTTCTTTTATAAGAACATCCAAATATTTTGAAGCCTTGGGATGTTCTTAACTTTTTGAGTTCTAAGCCTAAAAATGTTCTCGACATGTTCTTATTTCACCGTTTGTTTTTAGTATTTTTGTCCAATTCCTAAGAAATTGGGTGTTTTAGAGTCGGCGAAGTCTTAAAATGTTCTTAACTTATTCTTAGTATTTTGGCCATCGAAGCCTTATGTTCTTACATAGTTTGTTCTTATAAGATAACGTGTATTATCCCCGTTCCGACTTATTTCACCGATTTGTGAGTACAAAAAAATGACTGCCCTACAGTCTATTTTCAAGCTAGGGGAAAGTTAGACTAGAGTCTACTGACTGAACTTTGCTTTCTGATGATTTTGACGGCGCTGAGTCCAGTGAAGTAGACTAGAGGATTTTGCCATCTTGAATTTTTTCATTTTCTTTTTCAGAATTATTAGAAAACAACAAAACAATAAAATATAAAACCCCATCAAAGTTCATGAAGCTATAATAAAAACATGAAAATGTCTCCCAAATTCATACCCAAATTTGGAAAAAAATCGGTGTTTTTATCAGGTTTCATATGTTTGTTTTTCTCCAAAAAGGGACTGGTTCTAGTGCCATGGATAAGCTACCACATAGGCAAAGCCAAAATATCGAGTCGGCCAAATTACACCGGGCCACTTATCCGTGCTATCCAGTCTATCAAAAAGCCGGGATAGGTGAAAGACGGCAAAGAAAAGTGAGTGCAAAAATCTTTTTTATTATGTAATGTATTCTACATTTTTTGCGAGAAATTATAAAGAGACCCCGGAATTACTTTTACAGTAAAGTCAATTAAGTTATTGCATAATTTTATTCCCGCAAGCCCACATCTATTTGAAACCAATTTTTGATGACGTCTTGCTTTATCTATTATTATATATATACAGTATCTGAAAATATATTTCTTTAAACTCAAAAAAAATGACGGCTTGTTGTGAGGTTTGGTGGCCATAAAGAAATATTTTTTTAAATATCTTTATGCGTTGAGCTTCTTGCTAATCAAAATTACTGGAAAGTTCTAACGAATGCTATTTTTGTTTAAAGGTTATAAATGCTAGATGTGTGTTTGTTTGCTGTCTCAATCTATTCCCAATCCGAGTCCCAATCAAGCCAGAAGCTCTGGAAGAAGGAGATATGACAAAGTGTAGTATCAGCATATTTTTATGTATTATCATGTTATTATACCTGGTACCGTACGTTGGTTATAAGAATATTGAAAATGTGTGAAGCCTTCAGATGCTCTAATTTTTGATATTTTAAGCCTAAAATGCTCTTATTTTTCACTATTTTGTGAGTATTTTTGTGCGATGTTTGGTCCGTGAAGCCTTAAAATGTTCTTGATTTATTTATTTATATAAGAACAAATTATATAAGAACATAAGGCTTCGTCGGCCAAAATCTTTAGAACTAGTTAAGAACATTTTAAGGGTTTTGTGGGCTCTAAAACGCCTGTTTTCTTAGGAAAATGGTCAAAAATACTTAAAAAATGCTGAAAATAAGAAAATGTTAAGAACATTTTTAGACTTGAACCTCGAAAAGTTGCGCACATTTTGAATGCTCTTATAAAAAAATGTGTGAGAGATTTTCTATAAAATTTATATTTGAATACCACGTTGACAACTGTTAACGTTTCTTAGTGCAAAACATGTTAATTTGAAAAGCATAAAAGTATTTAATTATGAAATGCTTGATATCTTTGTTAAATAAAATGGCTTTCAAACTGTTCGTTTGACTATTAGAAGCTGCTTGATTTATTTGGAAAACGCTTGAAATATGCTGAGATAATTGAGATTCTAAGTCGAAAGTTGCTTGTCGTGTTTTGGTATGATTTAATTAAGTGATATAAGGATTACGCACCCGGGGGGAGGGGTACTTAGGCGAATGAAGGGTACGGGTGCCGCCATTAATGGTGCTTTTTTGGGACTTTAAAGTCCATGTAAGGGTTAGAAAAAAACAGAAAATTAGATTTTAGTCCTACTAAGGTTCGGAAAAATAGGAAAAATTTCTACTTTTTGCTCAAATTAATCCCAATAAGGGTTGTAAAGATCGTAAAATTTTCCTATTTTTTCTCCCTTTTAGTCCCGTTAAGGGTCCGAGGTTCGAAAGTGTTGCGGCACTTACCCGTCAGCTCACAACCCTAGTACCCCCCCCCCCCCCGGGATTACGCATTATTAAGTTCTCAATAATTTGATCTGGAAGGAGTCTTTCGAGGTTAAGAGTAAGTAAAGACATTTAAAGGGCTGCCATAGTCATATTATGGACAATTCATATTTATATATCAAGGGCTTTCAGTGTTTTTTAATGTCTTTTTTGTCTAGAAGCTTGAAATCTGAAGCCATAACGAAAGGGCTTCGGAAAACACGGATCCAAGGCCTACATGTACTTATGAAAACCTTTATTTATCTACTTTTAGAAGAAAAAGATGAAAAAATCAACTATAAATAATGTACTATCCGCTTTTCGCCGGAAAGTCCGTAAAAAACGTAACGGAAAGACGAAGAATCTCTCGGTTTTCGTTCTCGGTGCAGCGAACACCGGAAAATCTTCGATCATTAACGTTTTATGTGACGATGAATTCTCGGATGCGTATTCACCGACAAAATTTGACATTTACGAGAAAGAACTTATCGGTTCCGGGAATAACAACCCGACTGTTAAATTTGTCTTCTTTGATATCTCTGGTAAAGACAGTTGCCCAATAATGAGACGAGAATATATAAGCAAAGCAGATATCTTCTTATTGGTATATAGCGCTGATCAACCTTCCAGTTATAAACAACTCTTAAGATACAAAACGGAAATTGAACAAGTTAAAGAGGACCGAATTTCGGAACTCTCAGTGGCAATTATACGTAACAAAACTGATTTAGAGACAAAGAAAGTTGATGAAAAGAAGCTAGCCTGGTGTCGTTCTGTATATCATTGTTCTGCAAAATATGGTCATAATATTTCACATTTGACGGAATTCCTGACAACCGAGAGTCTGTGCGCCGGAAATATTATCGAACAAAAGTTAAACAAAGGTTTGAGTGGACGTTATATATACGGTGACAACGACCAGAGTAAAAGTATTCGATTGATTCGACCCAAAAGTTATTATAAACATCATGAAGGCGAAGAAAGGTCGGAGCTTTATGAAGATTTTGCACTTGCTGAAGGGCTAGGGACCCCTTCTTTGCCTAAGAGATGATTGGAATAAATTCATTAGATTGGTCCGGCCCAAACATCATGAAGGCTGAGAAGGCGTGGAGCTTAGATGATTTTGCGCCACCTGAGGAGGGACTCTTCGTTTTCTCGATAGATTAATTTATAAGAACTTTGGTTTTTAATGGCTGGAATAGATGGGCTGCGATGGCGATTAAATAATATAGAAGACTGTTTACCAAGAGCCTTCCACAAATCAGTTTCTTGATGCTTGAATCAACATTATAACTTCTTACTATTTTGCTATTTTTTATCTGCGTGAAGTAATGTATTTTTTAATGAATGTATAAAACTAATGGTTTGACAACTCAAAATTACATATATTTCATTTTCAGTGCCTTTTAACTCTTTTGATATTTGTTGAGTGTAGTGAACTCAGTAGCTTTTTTAGACCAAAAAGTGAAACACATCATAGAGGGGGCAAAGTCTTTGACATCTTTTACGCGATCCAACCAGACTAAAATCATGGTCGAAATATACTGAGATTTTAGTGTATTTTTGCGTTTATGATTGTAGGTCTATTTCAAAAAGTGGAGCATTTAACCCTATTAGCCCCAGGGGGGGGGTAGAATCCACCACGCTGGAGTTCTTTTGTTTATATCTCGGAGAAAAATTTTTCAAACGACTTGAAACTTTCTGACTTTAAATAAAATCTTATTAAGAGTACTTGTACAACATTTTAGGGTCATAGGTTGTCCAGATCAGGTTTTATGACTTTAGTGTGAAACATGTCATAAAACCCAGCTAAAATCCTTAAAACTCAAAATTTTAAAGTGCTGACAACTTCTAAACTATTTATTCAATCATTTTCAAATTTTGAAACGTGATAGGCATTGATAATACAAATTTAAAAAATCTAAAGAAAATTTTTGAAAATGATGACGTCATCATTTATGACGTCATCAAATTTTGAAAATTTTACTCATCTTCAGCATAGATTTTAAGAAAAAATCTTCATGGAAATTGCAAAACCGGCAATTATGTTAAAGAACAGTCTTTTACCTTTCAGAATCTTTAAACAGAATCGAAATATCTTAATTGGTTCGACTGTAATAGACATTTTTGTAAACCATATATTTGGGCTTTTTTCCGACAGGTGGAAATTTTGTGATGACGTCATCAGTTTTTGAATGACGTCATCAATTTTTTTTTTCTTCCTGGAAAATTGCATCATGATGGAGAACATCTGTACCAAATTTCATGGCCATAGTTCTTCTAGATCGAAAATAATCGAGGGTGGTAGATTCTACCCCCCCCCCTGGGGATACAAAAGTCAAAAAAGCTTGGGGCTAATAGGGTTGAAGAGTTTTTCGCGTGGAGGATTTTCTGCTAAGGCCAAGGAAACTTTTTTAAGACCAAAAAACTGACGTCACAGGCGAAACCCCTTGACCCCAAAAATTTGATGAAATTCCAAAGTTAATATATAACCCAATAACAGCAATCGAAAACTCTCAAAAAACGTCATATAAAAGATGTCACACGTCCTAAGGGTTTGCCCCCTACTATAAAGCATTCTACGAATGTCCTTGTCCCTGATCATGAATGGAACTTATAGGGGGAAATCACAATGATTTGTTCACAAAACCACTGATCAGTTAAAAGGTTAAAAAGTACCATGTTCTTATCCTAATAAACGTAATGCATGCTGAATATGTGCAAATTTTCATGAATTTAAGCCTTTAGCAACTGGTTCTTTTTTTCTAAGTTGTCTCCAAAATTGGAGATTTCCAATTCATTATACAGTGCCGTAGACACAAATTATATTTCAGGGGGAGCCTATAAGTTTAGTATCTAAGGAGGCCCCACCATGGTTGGGGCGGACAGGTCAAGAAAATGTTTGGACTTTATACCCTCCAGATTGGCTAAAACTGCCTCTCCGAAAGTCAATTTTCAGCAAAAGGCAAGTAGAAATCGCGTACATATTAGTATATTTTCAAATCATAAGACTATCTTCTTACATAGTTAGTGCATTACATTTTTAGAAAGTAAATATACAGACAACGTTGACGAAATTTACACCTCTTAAAAAACACCATAATCTGAAAAAAATTTTAGGGGGGGGGCCAGAAAATGTGGCTACGGCACTGTTATATCTCTGGAAAAAAAACGAATTAAAAGCTCGTTCATAGCTTGTTATAAAGCTAACTGCCTCCTCCTCCTTTTAAGGGCTCATTCAGCGCTTGTCGTGGACCTGACTGAATTGATGGAAAGGTGCCCAGTGGTAATAAGCGGAGAAAACTCTACCCGCGAGTAAGTGCTCAGTGGTAAAAATTTATTCCCTTGAAGACAGATTATGGTAAAAAAGATCCAAATTTTGTGGATTTAGACTCGCTTATTTACTTAAAGGTTTTGTTTTTACATAAGTGTTCCCGTTTCATATCAGACACACATTTCATATCAGGACAGTGCCTGTATATTGTTATAATATGCTGATATAAGAAAAAAAACGATTTTCTTTTCCCCTTTCTGGCCAATCTTGCTCCACACCCGTGTCAATCCAATATCAAAAAGTTTGTAAATTAAAATTGATGAGTAAGCAAACGATATCACTCTTATTTAAAAACAAAACCTTTAACCCTATTAGCCCCGCTAATTTTTCTAGATCAAAAATAATCGAGGGTGGTAGATTCTACCCCCCCCCCCTGGAGCTACAAAAATCAAAAAAGGTTGAGGTTAATAGTGTTAATATGGTCGAAAAATTGTCAAAAATTTTTAAAGAAGTTAATTTCAGCCTTCAGTTAGCTCTAAAATTCGTTTGACGGTAAGAAGCTTTTCAACGCTTTTTTTGCTCTACTCAAACCTCTTCAATGATTTAAACCTTTAACAACCGATGACGCCATCGCGATGGAATGGAAAGTGGTTTCAAAATTAAGCCGGGTTTTAGAAATTGGTCTTAAACAATGAGGGGACTGGGAACTAGCCAAACGTAGCAATTTGTGTGTTTTGAATCCTAAAAATAGGGAAATTCCCCAAATTATAATCAAGGCCACACCCATTTTCTCAATAAATTTTGTCCCCAATTAATCATTTACATGTCAGCTCGGTGTTTAGAAATCGATCTTAATACAACGCGGGAGTAATGCTGATTTTTCTCTATTTTGCAATTAATTTTGTGACGTGTTAATGATTTTCAACAGGGAATTCGTACCCTGAGTATCAGAGGTTAAGATTTCAAAAAATATATTAACCTCTGAAGACAAATAATAGAAATTTTATTGCGCATGTGTCAATCTAATCACTGTAGAAAAATCAAAGATGAAGAGCAAATATTACCATATTAATGTCTAGCAGACTGTATCAGTATGCAGTTTACTATTTACGAATTCCCCAGAAACCTCCAAGTGTAATTGAAATGAGTTTATTTCGAAAGAAATCTTTTATATGATCCCCAAATGTATAACAGTAATTACTAAACCTTTAATTATGGAAATGTCACTTTAATTGAATCGAAATAATAGACAGACTTTATGTTATGATTCTCTATCACTGACTCTTTTTACAAAGCATTGATGACTTTTTGTAAGTTTTGTTTTCAACGACGGGAATAAAAATATCAACTTTGAACCTCATACAAGATCTTGGATTGTCGTCATGGTTACTTTTGTCTTCGTTGATTGCGCGCTGAATAGAATCTCGATTCGTCGGCACAGCGTCAATATATGATTTTGACCTGTGCTATTCACGGTAGGAAATTCGTATTTTGAGTAAAACAGGAAGAGAACTGTTGCTTTTGAATGAGACAATACCCCCTAATGAAATCGTTAATCTTCATATAATACCGGCGTACCGGAAAAAATAATTCCCAGTACCGGGCAAAAATACACCCCCTTCTCACAGACCCGATAGGATTTTTTCAGCCAGTTTTTGGCTGGGGATTTTAATTCCATTGTTTTCGAACCAGAAAAAAGGTATGGAAAAAATAGCACAGCATTTTGCAATGAGGAATTGCTTGTCGGATATTTTCAGCGGGAATAGAAATTAAAGTACAATTTTCCACTGGGGACGATATCTTGACATATTTTTCCGGTGGGAAGGGGTCCCGGTGGATCTGTGAGAAGACGTGGTAAAAATGTGCTTCTGAGTAGCGAAAATTCGGCCTTTCAATACCAGAATACCGATCAATACCGGATTCCCGGAAAAGCCTTTCCCTCAGAAAGGTCAAATTTGTCAAAAGTATCATGTTCCACAAACAAGTCAGTGACTTGATTAAGATTTGTTGTTTACTATATAAACAATTTTTTAGAGATATCAATTATTTGTTCTCTTTACACATTTTTGTTGAGTTTGTGTGGTATTTCTGAGGGATGTTTAACTTTATAGAGGGATGATAACAAATGAATGGTTTTCTTGGTTGAGTTTAAGATTTCAGGTTTGTTACTTCTATTTCAGATGTTAATTTTCGCTAATTTCTCTTATAAATATTGAGTGAGAGCTAAATCACGCGCCTGACACGCCTTCGCGCCTACATTTTCGCTCCGTGTATCATTCATTCTTAGAACAAATATCACTGTGAAATGTATGTAATCCAAAGTCTTTCAATATTCACTGATTGACTTTATAATCGAAAAAACAAAAAAGCCCTTTTAAGTTTTAAGGGCTCTGACCATAGTGAATTTTTCATAATTGCCGTGTTTAAAATGTGTTTTCTGACTGGTGCAACCAACAAAACTATGGCATGTTATACATTTTCTGTTAGACAAACTATTCCTGAATTTGAAAATTTGAAAATTGCATTGAAAAAATTTGATGAAGAAGAAAATGAAGACTTTTGCGAGGAAGAGTATTTCAACTTTGAAGAGCTTATTTTCTGCGAAGAAAAAACATTTTGAAAAGATTTTCGCAGTAGATGGTGTATCTTTTACCGAACAATAAAAATTTTTGCGGAAAATTTTTGTAAATCCTTCTTTGTCTCGAAATCTTCAAAATAGTGGTTTTTCATCAATTTTTCATCTGGATTTTGCTTAAAAAAACAGTCATAACTTTTGACACATCTTTTAAGAAAAATTTTCCGCAAAATTTAAAATAGTTAAATTCTTTGCGGACAGTGTAAAGAAATTTTGAAACAAAAAAGTTAATTACCCATTAAAACTAAGCACTTTTTGTAAAAGAGGGGGATGCAACATATTATTAACATATTTTTAAAGTTCATAACGTCATTTTTGCAATTAAATTCTTAATTACTCTTAAGGGATTCGATTAACAAGCAATTTATAAAGGCAAGTCTTTGTTAAAAGTGTTAAGGAACCTGAAATATAACTTTTATGTTCAAATACCAAAATCAATTTTGAGACTATGGTCAGAGCCCTTAAGCTATTTTTGACTGAATGAATATTTTTGAAAATCTTTTTCACAGTGATGACGTTCTAAGATTTAAGATTTCATAATTTGATCATAAAAGTTTTTTTGTAAGAACATCCATAATTTTTGAAGCCATCGGATATTCTTAACTTTTTGAGTTTCAAGCCTAAAAATGTTCTTATTTTCCCCATTTTTTTGCGTATTTTTGCCAATTTTCCTAAGAAATCGGTTGTTTTAGAGTCCCCAAAACCTTAAAATGTTCTTAAATTGTTCTTAACATTTTGGCCATCGAGGCCTTATTTTCTTAAAATAAAGTTTGTTCTTATTAAAAAACGTGTAAAGGGTGCTCTGAAAAAAGTGGATGTGATCAAGACATTTCGTGAAGTAGAGATATTTTTAGTGTGCTTTGTATCGTTACACCCCCTTCTCTTGGACCTGGTAGGGTTTTTCCATCCAGTGGGGGTAAAAATAATGGACTGAAACTTGATTGGGATTAATGTTCCAATGTTTTTATGGCTGAGGATTCGAATTCCATTGTTTTCAAGTCAGAAAATTCAGTGGGGATGGAAAAAAATAGCACAATATTTTGCAGTACAATATTTGATTATTTTCAGCGGGGACATATGTTCTCCTTTTTTCTGGACACCCTTGATATACTTTATCGATTTAAGTACCAATTTAGAAATTGCGTTAATTCTTTTAGATATATCTTAAAACACAAAACACAAAAAAGATGGGTCATCATTATCAACACCATTACGAACCTCTCTCCAAAGATCACAAATATTCTACAGCTGACGATGATGTATTTCACAGACCAGGCGTCACTTACCAACGTCGAGAGCAATTCAAAGATATATTGAGACCTGTTTTATTCATACAATATTTCTTTGGACAATCCTATTTATCACCATCTTTCTTTATGGTTTGCTTATCAAAAGTTATGTTTTTATTGCTCCTTGGTAGTATTGGATTAGTCTTTGCTCTTGGTGTATTTCACCGGAGCTTCATTGATATGTGGGTGCAGTTTTCATTGTATATTATCCCGTTGCTCTGTATCCCTATTGGTGCATATATCTTTGGATCAAGTGCGTACTCCAGAATGTTGAGTCGGAATATTACAAATTCAGTTGCAGTCCGTTTTTACGTTCGAAATAGTTTCATTGATGGTGATCCACATGCTCCAGGACACAATCGTGATTGGTTGAAATCTGTTGCCATTAAAAGTGTTATATTTCCGTTCCTACTGGAGATATTACAATGGTCATTTTTTGTTGTCTTTTTTATGAGAAAGAAAAATTCAGTTGTTGGGGAAGTTATAGTATTTGGTGATCAGTCATATCTCTTGTGGTTGTTAATGTATATATCTAATTGGTGTATTACTGTCTACATTGTTGGCTTTATTGCATATCAATTCATCTTCGTATCTCGGTTGATTGTCAAAGATTCGGTACACCTTATGAGTTTGTTTGGTAAAACTTCGTACCTTCAAATTTATCCTGTTGCCAGTTTTGCAGCCTTGCGCAGAAATTGCTGTTTCAATTTTTTCTCAGCTTTGGCGAATTTCATTACGTTAGATCTGTTCAATTCATTTTTTGATGAACGAGTTTATACAAATTGTGCAGAAGTGAAACGTGGTAAAAATACATCATCACGACCTCAATCAATATTACCGACACGACAACTGCATAGTCCTTTTGGTAGAGATGGTAATGGCAACGAAGACGCTGATGACGATGATCGGGAACAAGGAATCTTCTGCAAGTTAACGCCATCGGAAGCATGTGAGTTGTTTTCCGTCTTCATCGCAGAAGCTGAAGCATTATCTTCACTTTTTGTTCCTTTTAACGTCGTATTAGCTTTCTTTGGTGTAGCAGATCTTTTCACACATGTTGGATTATATATTAGGAGAAATGAATCGATTTCCTATTGGACAATGTTTAGAACATGTTTATTTTTGCTTATTGCTTTACGAATGATGATTTGTGTCCAACGTATTTCGTCAGTACTCGGCAAAATCTTACCGCACATCAATCTCATAAAAACGGCTGGTAAACTTAGCAAAGATAATGACGAGAGACCCAATTGGAATGATTTTACTGACCTATTAGCATCATATAATCTTGGTCAAAAATCATTCGGTTTCCCAATGACAATACGACAAATTGCAAGCTTTGTGACAGTCATTAATTTGGCATTTCTTACTGTCTTTTCTGTGATGTCAAACCCTAAAACTTCTAACATTAATACTATGGATGGAAAATATTTTCTTAATGCATCGATGATTCGGAATTTAACGAATATATGATTCTTGATTGATCGAAATTGATTAGTAATGTCAACCGCTATTAACACGAATCTGGTTTTATAAGTTTTTTGACGATATACGCGTTTTTTAAGAAACTAGTTTTACCAAGCAGCCTCAATGTTTCTTAAGAAATCGGCCTTTTGAGCCTTAAATGTTTCTTACATGTTTCTAAACTTTTTGACATATAATCAGCCTATATAATTTTACTTTCATGCAAAGAAAAAATACATTTGTTTTGATTGAAAGGTTCTTAAAAAACCGAATTAAAAAATGTTATTTTCTTATTCTCAGCCTCAGCATGTTTCTTAGATGCTTCTTAGTTTTTAGGCATTTTGAGCCACATGTTTCTTAAAAGTGTGTTTCTTAAAAAAAACGTGTATTGATAATATATAGATTAAACACAACTGCTAATTTAAGTAACATGGGTTTCTAGGAAAAACTATTTCTTATTTCCAGTAATCAAAGATTGTACTTAACCCTTTAACTGCCCCTCGTGCTTTTTAAGGTTCGACCTATTGAGACTGTTCATCTAACGTTTCCAGATCATCTAAAAAGAACGACAAATAGCTATTAAAAAGCGACAAATTGAACGACAAATTTTTAAAGAACGACAAATTTCATATTTCGCCGTCCATAACCCCGACCGAAAGTGACTGTACCACCCCTAGAGATTCATCCCTCTTTGATTGTCACGGAAATTAACTGCATGTGGTTGAAAAGAACGGCAAATTACGCATGCGTATTAGTCTGTATTTGGGTGAGCTGGAAACATTACATGAACTAACTCTATTTGCCACGGAAAAAAAGAAGGTTCGACCTATTTGCCAATGTTGACAATTGCCGACATGGGCAAAAGGTAGCGATTTTCACTTCATTTTCTGAATAATATATGAAGTATTAGCCAAGGACTATAATTTTGAGTTGAACAATGTAGAATAGTTATTTTTCAACATTGAAAAGTTTGTAACTATTCATTTTTTTCATTTCAAACAACCTAATACAAAAATCTTGTAAAAAATGATAAATTTCGGGCAAATAGGTCGAAATTTCGCGTCATTTCTTACTGTTTTTTCTGTGATGTCGAACCCTAAAACTTCTAACATTAATACTATGGATGGAAAATATTTTCTTAACGCATCGATGATTCGGAATTTAACGAATATATGAGTCTTGATTGATCGAAATTGATTAGTAATGTCAACCGCTATTAACACGAAGCTGGTTTATCAGTTTTTGACGATATATTGATTTAAATATAGATGAATTTTTAGAATTAATTTAATTTTTATTGAATTTTTCATAATTGTCGTTTAAAAATGTGTTTTCTGACTGGTGTAACCAATAAAACTATGGCATTTTATACATTTTCTGTTAGGCAATCTATTCCTAAATCTGAAAATTTAAAAATCGCATTTAAAAGATTTGATGAAGAAGAAAATGAAGACATTTGCGAAGATAAGTATTTCAACTTTGAGGAGCTTTTTTTCGGCCAAGAAAAATCATTTTTAAAAAGCTTTTGCACTAGAGATTGTGTATTTTTAACCAAACTAGCAATAGATTTTCGGAAACTTTTTGTAAAAGCTTCTTTGTCTCAAAATCTTGAAAATAGTGCCTTTTGACCAATAATTTTTCATCACAATTTTTCGTACAAAAAGAGTCATAACTTTTGAAACATCAATTTAGAAAACTTTTCCGAAAATTTTTAGATAGTTCAATCTTTTGCAGACAATTTAAGATTATTTCAAAACAAAAAGGCACATTTTGTAAAAAAGGGTAATATTTAACATTTTACCATCGCCTTTTTAAAGTTCATAATAACGTCATTTTTTGAAATTAAATTGCTAACGCGAGATTAATTTGATTTATTGTTCTACGGGCATATCGTTAGCAAAATATGAGTCGGTCGGTCGGTAAAATAAAAATAAGATTTTCATAAATCAAGGAATATTGTAAGTAATATTTTCGAATAATCTTGGTCGAAAATTCATCATTCATCTTTGATTGACTTTGATAAAATCTTTCGTGAATAGAATTCATGGTTCTAGATTCTTTTCAACTTTTTCAAAGTGTAAATTTTTCAAATGACTAGTATTAGAAATTTGTGGCATAGGAAATTCAATATTATTATTTTTTTGTTTGCAGCAAATGCTGGGTCGGTCGCACCCGTAGAACAACAAATTAAAATGGTCTCGCCTAATTACTCTTGATAAGATAAACTCAGAAACAACTTATAAAGACAATTTTTTGTTAAAAGTGTCAAGAAACTCAAAACAAAAGTTTTATCTTCAAATCTCGTAACCGATTTTTTTACTATGATCAGAGCCCTTTAAATAACATAGGTTTCCAGTAGGAAAAATTAAGAGAGAAAATTCTTATTCCAGTAATTATATGGTTGATTACATTTACATGTTTTTTTTTTTATAAGCATACAAAAATCCGAAAACAGGCTCAGAGATGCTTAGGTCGAAAGCTCAAATAAGGCTGAAAAATGCTTGAGGGATGCTTAAATCTAAAGCATAAATTTAGGGAAATACTAAAAATCCGTAAAATTCCAGTCAAAAAAGCCAAAATCAGGAAAAAAACATTCTTCGTAGGCTCAAGTAATGCTTGCCATATGCTTAATTTTTCCCCATATCTGAGCCTCCATATGCTTATAGGTGCAATGCTTATAAAAAAAAAACATGTAGCTTAGATTTGTAAAGGACGAGCGGGGCGATAAATCCGTTATAGCCCCGCTTTTTTGTAATCGCCCTGATGTAAACAAAAACTTCTATTGGTTGAAAGAAAAGTATCGTACGATATTTTGATTGGTTAACAAAATATCATACGAAATTTTTAAGCCAATCAAAATAAGAGTGTCAGTCGAATGTTTTTTTATAGTTTCGAATGTTTTTATAAGTTTTGAAAAGAATAGCGATTGAGTGTTCTTCAATTCTTGTTTTTACCATATAATTAACGCGGAATAACATGGTATTCTCGGGTGATTTTGGATTAATAACCCCTCGTTTCATTGAAAACACTTCAAAATAGCCCTCACTACGTTCGGGCTATTTTGAAATGTTTTCAATGAACCTCGGGGTTATTAATCCCAAATTACCCTCTAAACCATGTTATTACTAGTACTAATCACAGATTGTATTTAAGATGATTTCAAAACGAATCTTCTAAGCTCCGACAATTCTACTGACCTGTTAACTTCGTATAATCTTGATCAAAAATTATTCGGTTTCCCAATGTCAATACGACAAATTGCAAGCTTTGTGACGGTCATTAATATGACATTTGTTATTGTCTTTTCTGTGATGTTAAACCCTAAAACTTCTAACTAAAATACTAATGTAGAAGTAACTTAACTGCTAATGGGCTCTCTCAGAAAAATTTAAAAATTCGGGATGGAGAGTATAAAAATTACCCCCAGACAACAGGTCTAGCCCTGCGGAGAAGCATCATTTAACCTAAAACGGCCTTTCCTCGTTCACTTTTCTGTGATATTAAAAACTCTTAACACCAATGCTTGTGGCAGAAGCATTTAAGCATCGATAAAATTTAGAATCGAAGTTTTCATGTTGTAGTTGGAATATCAACAGTGAAAGTTCTTGGCAAGTTTATATATTCGCAATTTTTAGGACGGCTAAATGATCGAAGCGAGTTGGAACATGGAGGTATAAAGAAACAGGAGAAGTATGCTATTGTAACCATGCTCGCCCTACGATTAAAAAAATTACGATGTATGCATGCTCATAATCTCATATATCGTGCATTTTTAATGAGCTCTTTTGTTGATAGGTAAAATCTTATTGGCTAACTTAAGTGTTGGAAATAAAATGGGACGAGATTCATTGTTTCTGGCATTGGTGTAAGAAAATATTTGGATTAAAAAAGGGCCTGTAAACTTTGCAATCCTTCATCAAATGACAAGATTTTTCGATCAACATTTTCTTCAAGGTGAACTCTATTGCTTAATACTTACCTCCAAAATTCTCCAGCGACTTTTTGTCTACAAATTGGGTCTGAAATTGTGTGTGCTTATAAAGAACTTTTCATTTTCTGGCTTGAGAAAATATCTTTTCAAACAAAATTTAATGGATGACAAAATTGAACGCAAACTTATTTCGTGGAGCTAAATTTTATTTTATTCTCGTATATTAGAAGGCTGGAAATCTTCGATGCTGATAGTAAGAATGTTCAGAGCAAACTTGAGTTCTACTAAAAAGTCCTATTTCATCGGGCGAGCCTAGAATTTCTTTATTACATAAAAGAAATCAAAAGACTTTAACGACCAATTACCGACAAATTCATCTCCTGTCTTTCTTTATACCTCTATGTTTGGAATAACTCTCCGTTTTGACCCGTAAAATCGAGAATGGTAAAAGCGCCGATTTGTCGTCCTCAGTCATTCAGGATCTAAACAAACTCATTCCGCGTCGCAGAAAAATACACAGATTACATAAACTCGTTATTAATTCTTGGGGGACATCGAAAATGTATTCGCTTTTTTCAAGACAAAATAAACCTTTCCATAAATTACGTCACGAACAGAACTTACCTCGTTTTAAAAATATTGCCATTGTAATTGATTCCCAGATGATTTCATAAGGAGTTTACTCCAATGAAGTATAAGCCCGAAGGGCTAGAATCGAATATCTCCTTGGTAGGATTTGAAGCCAACAAATCCTACCAAAGTTGCGCGGCCTTGAGCGACCCGCCTGCGTTTTTACACAAATTACAGATTGAAACTAAAATTTACTGCTTAATTTAAAAAAAATATCACTCGAAAACAAAGGAATTGCTAGATTCAATCCGTCATAAAAAATACGGCGTATATTTTAAGGCTTCACTTTTTCTTGCCTGAGAAAGGTTAAAGATTCTCCTCTAGCCCTTCGCGCTTTAAACTCAATGATTTACTCTATTTTAAAAGTAACACTTAATCACCTTGGTAATGGTTTTAAAACGAGGCATTCGTTGCACTTAAAATAATTTATGAAAAGGCCTATTCAGAGTCTGACAAAGTCTTGTTAATTCTACAGTATCAGGCTCACTAAACCGTCATATTTTGGTCATAAAACAACAATTGAGATTTTAACGTTTATCTTTCAGTAAAAGAATATATTTCACCCATTACATACCATCACTCTGTAACGTCACTTTTTTCAAATATTGTTCTAAATGTGCGTACACGCCCCAACTAAGTAAAAATGACGACTTACTTTAGGCGTACAAATTTTGCAAGCAGAAACTTTCGCGATTTTCGCGAAAGTAAATGTCTTTAAAAATTCTTGAAACGCCAAAAGTTTATGCTCGCGAACATAATCTGAAAAGAAAACTTACTCAAATTTTCCTCTTTGATGATTTTCATCAATTTAATTTTTGTAAAAAGTTTTTGTCATTGATATAAACCTTTTGTTTTATCTTTTTTGTACTAATAATAAGTTTCTCCAGTGCAAATTTTGTGTCTTTAGCATAAACCCAGTAGGAATTATAGCAATTATAGTGATTCCGATTTGAGGGATCTAGGAGGGGATTTTTAGGGATAGAGGGATCCCGAGAAAACGAAAGTACTCTGGTTAAGAAGAACTAAAAAAGATTTTTGGAAAATGATATATTTAGTGTATTTTTTTCGTTATCGGTAGAGGAATGAAAGTTGCCCCGATGCATCGTATCCACAGTCTGGCTCAACTACGCTTGTGAAGTAAAACTGAGAATATTTCGATTGGATTCGTCAATCCCCGAAAACGAGGGTTGGGGTGTCCAGGCCTTTCCCGTTGCAAATTCTTGACCTTGACTTGACGCAGTTTCGCAAAATTCTGTAAGTGTAACCTGAAAACCTTCTAGATGTTGAAAACTTTCCCGGACCTTGAGAGATCGTGTTGGATGAGAATTTCTGCATCTGAGAGCCAGATAAAGGATAGGAATATGAGAGTTCTGGAGCTTTAGGAAGAACCTTTCCAATCATCCTCAGCCGGTAATCCCGCACCGGAGGAAAAGTCAGTACAATCTTTATCTGATATTCCGATGGTGTATTGGCGGCCGCCCACGCTAAAGCTCTGAAGGAGCGGGCCAATATCACCATCGGAGACCTATAGTCATCGTTTGATGTACCGCATCACAGTCGTGTCTAGCTGTCCTTACACTTTTTGCTTGACTATCGGTTGCACCTGACTGAATTTAGCATGAAAATATCTGCTGCCTAAGAAACCTTATAGAAAAAGGAAAAATGGTAACCCAAAGGTTCCAGATGTTAAAATTTTCCCGACCTTCAGAGCTTTAGCGTGTCGGAAGAAAATTTCTACATCGAGTACCAGATAAGTGCAATCTTAGTCCGGGCAAACTTTAGCGGATCAATGAAACATCGGTTAGTCCTATATTCATTTTCGCGCGCAAAAAAATGCTAAACAACAGAATCTCGATTTTCGTAACATTATGGAGGTAACTTTCCGATATCTTGGATTGTCTAAGTCAAAAATAGTATCTCCTTTGTCCAGTGTAAAGCTATTCTACCCTCAGCAGAAAACGAAACCAAATAAACAGAAAATTCATCAAACTTTCGTGTTTCGTCTTTCAACTTCAAAGCAAAGCAAGTCTAAGCCAGTAAGTAAGCTGCTGCCAAATAGTATCTGTACAATTGACAATACTCTTGGACTCACTCATATTCAAAGGAAGGCTAAGTAAGTAAATTCATCGTAATCATTTGGCAAATGCCCCCCCCCCCCCAACGGAGATTTTTCTCTGATTACTTTTCGAAACCAGTTTTTATTCGTTACCCCCCAATGGACGACATGGAATTTCCGTAGCAAATTGCTTTCAAGAAAGTCCAGAATTTCCGTAACAAATTTACAAAATACCTATCAAAACCGTGGAATTCCGTTACTGTAACCTAAAAAAATCATGGAATTCCAAGCAGCAGCAATACTTTAATGCAAAATTAAGTAAAATTCATGGAATTCCAATACTTTCTCTTTAAAGTTTGCCTGGAATTCCGTGCCAAAATTTATTTCAAAAATTGATGTCATCCATTAGGGGGTAATTTTTTTTTTCTGGAATGGCCCATTTCCAGTGAGTAAACGATTCTGACAATTAACAAAATTGATGATGATGATTTTTTTTCGGTCATGCAAATGTCTCGTATTTGGGGTTACTCTTGACCACTAAGCCTACGCAAGATTGAGGTATGGTGTTTTGAAGCGCTTCCGTGCGATCGAAATATCGCTGTTTGTGACGCACTGGTAATCAGACCTTCAAAAAATCTTGAGTATCGATCAGCGATCGATTATTTCCAAGCTATCGATTACTTATCAATCATGTATCAATTGTTAACAATCATCGATTACTTATCGTTCATGTATTGATTACTTATCAATTATTTACTTATCTTCAATCACGTATCGTTATCGATTATATATCGATCGTGACCGACTATTGACTACATTACCGGGCCTTTTGACGCTGGCCCTTATTCCACCAACGAGCCCAAAAATAACAATAATAAGGTCCGGCGTAAAAAGGGCCAAGATAAGGTATTTAATGAAGTAAAGAAAATTTCTGGAATTCGCCAAATCTCATTCCGATCGTATTACTTTGAATAAACGCCCGCTTTTGAATTAAGAATGTCCCTCCACAAAGGCAAACCATTCAATAACACCCCTTCTCTAAATAAAACGGTAACTTTGTTTTTCTTTTAACTTTTTTTTGTTCAGCCTTTCAGAGGGTTTGAGAATGCTTCAGCCGAAATTTACCGTACCGTAGGTCGGGGAAACTTCGGAATGAAGGAAACTTCGGACTAAAATCTTTAACAAGTGATTACTTCGCGAGGATTTAACATTTTATCGTACTTTTTTCTTTCACAGTTAGGAAATAAAGTACACTCGACGATACATATCAAGCGACGGAACGCCGAAAGAAGAACGAAGAAGAAATTGAAGAAAACCACGATATTTTACCATCTTCCATTGTAAAGAGATTTGTTGGATATCTAAGGCAGCGACCTCATAATTTTATTGACGTGATGAAAGGAGGAGACATTGAATGTCACGTTAAAAGTTATTTGGGCTAAAAATATGCATTCCTCAATCTTCAATAACTCATCAAAGTTGCTCCATAAATTCGCCGAGAAAGTCGCTGCGAAAATGGCTTTACCGTCAGCCGAGAAAGATCTTCTTTAAACGAATCCCAAAAGAAACATAAAGTGATTTCGAAGCAATTATAAGAACTTTGTTCTGACGTCATCAGACATTGATGATAAACGTGCAGATAATTTGGTGCTTTATTAGTATAAAGTAAGGTAAAGGGAAAACCCTTTTTTTATTAGAAGTCGATGATGGTGGATTTTCTTTATTAGAACATTAGAATATGTCAAACAATTCTTGGAAAATGCTTGCTTGTAAGTCACCATCTGATCCACACATAATATGTAAGTGCAAATTCTAATGAGTTAAATCTAAGATTATCGTAACTAATTAAAGAGCCTCCGGTGGTACACTTGAAGACGCATTTGTCATGCTCTTTCCATGGTGGCGTGACAATATAATGCATGTATACTGTTACTGAAAATATCGTCTCATCATACAGCCCTGTCTCAAAGATTGATTTTACATTGTGGTAATCTATAGAATCTTCTTCTTTCTTTTACGGCCTACTTTTAGGCGTATAAATTTTAGCGAGCAGAAAGTTTTGCGCTTTTCGCGAATTTTTGGCCTTTTCGCGAGATTTGATCTCTTTGAAATTTCTCTTTCAGGCCATTCGCGAAAGTTTATACAGACGAAAATTTTTTGACAAATAGAAAATCGGTAAAAAGCTGTAGTAAATATAAGATTCACACGGATTCATTGCACTTTTAGCCCCATAAGTTAAAAGACAAAGGTTGCAATCCTATTCATTCAAGAAGTATTTGTCCCTTTAATAAGCCATTCTTTGTGTAAAAATTTCAAATTTAACGATTCGTGAAAGTTTGTTGTAAACTTTGCGCTCTTTCGGCCTCGCAAAACTTTTTGCTCGTTTGTACGCCTAAAGTAATCAGTGATTTCGCCAGATCCAAGTGCCGATTTCTCCAAAATAAAGATAATTTATTTATTGGTGCTTTGATGTGAAAACTACTTCTAAGTTAATTATCATTCAGCGCCTTAACGATAGCTAGTCGGTTAAACATTTTTATCATCTCGGTAGTCGATACAGGGTGTTTCCGCTTAAACGTTTTGTATTGAATGGCTGTGATAGAACCTGTTTATCTGTTTCTTTTTTGACCTAATGTTAATGAATGTGTCCCCGGTGGAAGAAAATACTGCATATTGATATTCGAAATATCATTAGCAAAAAAGCCGCTTTGGTGCTATGACAGCCGATGGTTCTTTCAGATGGCTTACAAATCATTTTGACTCAAGAAACCTCTGTATCTATCACTATGTTACTGGAGGGTTATAGGTGGTTTTAGACCATGTCGAACTTATCAGAGGAAGATATTTGTAATTGTAAATTCATTGTCTTTTAACGAGCGTTGCACTCCTTCGTATGCTTCCGACATACTTGCTCTATTGTCTTAAATGTGCAAGTGGGTGTATATAGTCGATATATTTTTGGCTGTATTAACAAACTAAATTTCGTAATCGTAACATTTAACCTTTAACTCAAATCAAAAGACGATAAGTTCGAAAATTTCAAACCCGTCAAATGGTATGTGCTTATTACACCCCTGTGTCACAGATCCTCCAGCCCCACTGGAAAATTTGGCAAAAATAATAATGGAAATTTTTATCCCCTCTGTTGGAAAAATATCTACCGGGGCCACTGTGAGATAGGGGTGTCTTATTTAAAGTAAGGTAAGACATATACAGCGGTAATGAAGCAGAGTTATAAATAATATTATGTTTCTAGTCGACCATTGAAGCTCTTACTTACTCGGTAGGTATTTTGTATTTATTTCTTTTCATCTCTTTTGAATCTAATCTATAAAACCTGCATCGACGAACTTATGAACCGCCCGTAGTCCCACTGGTAACAAAACATTTAATTCGTATTTAAATCGTGATTTACAGTACGCGTTTCGTTCCGATTTCTTTCACTACTAAGACATAGGCAAGCCTTGTGTAGTATATTGGGTTACTTTTAACCACGATCTTGATCACGCTAACTTCCTCTCACGTCCACCTGGTCCATCGTCGAACAATTATCTAAATCAAAATTGTAGTCTACTGTTGAATAGAAAGTCAATTTTCTATCTCTTGATAAATTGGAAACCTCATCAAAGACTGGGTTTTATTATTCCGCTGGCTGTGTAGAAAAAAGCAGTGGACTCCTAGTATAGTCAAGTTGAATATGAAAGTCAACAGTAACTTAAGTTATTTAAAGCGATATTTTTAGCAAACATTAAATTTCACTTGACTTGTATAAAAAACGCCCATTTGTCCACAGCGATGGCTTTTTGCTGCTTTGATTCCGATTTCACTGAAACTACTAAAGTGCATGTATACGTAATACGGGAATGTATAATGTAATACAGGAATCAAAACTAAATTCTCATATTGCGAAAAATAAAACTTGAAACAGAACATGAACATTTAGCTCTCTCGCTTAGATCTCTATAACACCCATGTTTCACACGCACAGCCCATAAAACATACATAAAAAAATAGGGTTGAAATTTTTATCAAAATTTGTTGGGGTCGTTTTGAAGTGCTTTTTTCAATTTCCTAATGAGGTTTAAATTGAAAAGATGTTTCCCCACCGGGTACGAAATCTCGGCCCAATTTTTCAAGTGGAGCGGGAGTCGACACAGGGGTGTTTTAAAAAGACCGTTGTTACTTTATTTGAAAGTCGGAAAAGTTTATGGGCTTCCGAAAAAAATAATACTCAGAGCTTAGCAGTCCCGAAAGTCCCGCGGAAAATAAGAAAAATATCTAATGAAATATAACGATATGATAGTAACATAAGGAAACGAGACAGTCTAATTGAAAAAGTTCTTATAAAACGTGTTTGTTTCACCAATTCACTCTGAGGAAGACCCTCTCATCATGTGTTTAGCGTCCATAAAAACTAATGATCGGTTGATGAGTTTTATTATTCACACTTCCATCGCACGCCCAGAAAATTAATGACCAATTAAGCGCAATTCGTATCTTTATGTCGTTAATTTCTCGGCTCACACGAATTTGTCTCTTGGTATTTTTCAACAAATGGCACTTCAAATTCAATGTTTTTGTTTTGAAATAGCGCAGCATCCAGTCATGATGGTAGATCGTTGGAGTGACGGCAAATCATTCCGAAGTTTAACATTTTACGAAGTTGACCTTTCTGAAATTGAGATGGTGTTTCTTTCATAATGACCTGGCTGATTTACTTGTAACGTTTGTTTTCTGAAAGACAATAACACAAATGTTATGTACAGTAAGTTTGGTTGATCTATTTTTCATATTCCTCGAGAAATAAAGAAAAA
Organism: Clytia hemisphaerica; assembly: GCF_902728285.1. Taxonomy (NCBI): domain Eukaryota; kingdom Metazoa; phylum Cnidaria; class Hydrozoa; order Leptothecata; family Clytiidae; genus Clytia; species Clytia hemisphaerica. The sequence continues at coordinate 482,287 of NW_027104380.1, forward strand.
ACTTGAAAATCTGTCCGAAGTTTCCCCGACCTACGGTATGCTTATAAAAAAAATGAGTGTAGTAGCTTTTCTATGCCCTATGCTACCAATGGATTGGATTCAATTCAAAAGTACATCCCAATCAAGATCAGCGAAAAATGTTGCTTTTAATTTCGCGAAAATGGCAAAAATTCGAGAAATAGAGAAATTTAATCTTGCGAAGGCGAAAGTTAATCCAATTAAAGTACCACTCCCTAAAATCTGATAAATAATCGATCACGAATCGATAGTTGATTGATTAACTATTTGATCAATGATTAATTAATTTTTGATTGTTATGTAATCGATCGAAAGCTGTGATGGATAGCCGATCAATTTTTAATCCATACTAAATTTAATCGATAAACAATCGATGACAAAATTGATCGATAAATAATCGAGCTTTGAAAAAATCTTGAGTATCGATTACCTATCGATTCTATCGGTTAATCAATATCTAATCCATCAATTACATATCGATTATTTATCGATTACTCAAGATTATCGATTATATCAATTAACTACGCCTGGTTTTTTGCTGTTTGCTCTTCTCTTGCCTTTTGCACCTTAGGTATGGCAAATTTTGGCCAAAAAGAGAGAACATATCCCAAAATTTTGGTGCTCACTTTGCTGCTCAAGTTACATTTTTAAAAAGATATTTACTTTTCATCATAGGGGGCGCCGGCAAAACCAAAAAATCTTCTAAAATTGCCTCCCCAGCAGTTTGCCCGAATTTTAGTGAACCCACCACAACGCTACTGTTTGGGAAACCAAAAGTTTATTTTTGTAATAAGTGCAGTTACTGTTTTTTAAAACAGCCTCATTTTTTGAGTCAATAAAGCACATATTTGAAAACAAAAATCTTTTATGATAAAAACTATTCAAAATCAGGAACTTTTTTGAAAAGTTTGATTTTAGATCCCTCAAAATCCTGCTTCATCTCGCCTTAGATCCTCATATTTGGAATCGAATTAATTCCTGATTGGTAAGGGCTACTGTAGGTAGAGTTCTCAAATTTTCACTCGATATTTGCTTTTATCTTCCTTATCGGATAAAATAAGGATCCTGTCGTTAAATATCGTCAATTTTTCTTTGCGGTCAAAAATAGGAATTTTTTTAATCCAGTAAATCCGATTACAGATCGCCGTGTGCTAATCGTGATTAGACTTCAATTAGTTAATCTTGGCGATTAACTTATACGTTGCTTTGAAACGTCAGATGAACTAATTGTGCACATTTTGCCTGTGTTTTCATAAATCTTCTTGATGTCACTAACACTACAGTGAGTGGTCCTAAATCCATCAAGCTATGATCAAATTACACAGTACAAAGCAGATTTTGCACAGAGCCCATAGTATGGCTCAAACTACTTGATTTTGATTTTGCGAAAAAAGTCCCAAACGTCAGTGAAGTCAAATTTGACAGTAGAGCCAGTTTGCAGAGTATGGCAAGGCCGTGCTTGAGGAAAAATTTGGAAATACCAAGTTCTGCACTGGAAGAACGCACGTCTGATGAATTTTGGTCCGGACAAGGTCACCTATACCTCTGAAATTTGCCCAAAAAGGAAAAAAATTACTAATAAAATTAACTGCACTTGAGGAAAAAATACCTGGACTCTAAACCTGAGGTGAAAAAACGTCCTCAAATTTTGCAGCTGCATTCGACTTTTTTCGAGTTGTGGACTTGAGATCTCAAGCAAACGTGCCACACTCTGCAAACTGGCAGTAGGGCACACAGTCATATTTTGGTGTCCATAAACTAGCTTTAAATCTCTAAAACAGCATCTAATAACATGAAAACCAGAATATGATTCTTCAATGGGAATCAAAACTATAAAGTGCACTTACAAACATCAATATGTCAGATCTAACAAAATTAGTAACAACACTGTCATCATTGACAATAAAACAAAAGATTTTCTGTCAAGAGCCATGTACACATTCCAACAACTTCCATCGAAATGATCTGTCACAGCTAAGTCTACCATTTAAGCGCAGTCTGAGGAGTGAGCCAAGAACGGTTGCAGGACCCCTGCGAGCTCCCACGTGGGTGTAAACTTTTATCTGTCAATCATTTTCTCAAGCAAAGAGAGGCAAATCGAGTCTAGCTTTAGGATAGTATTTAATTATCATTATCACTTTATTTTCATTCCTAGAACTTTTGCAAAAAAAAGGAAAAATAGAAAAGTTGTATTTTTTACTGCTCTATTCACATATACTGAATTTGAAAGATCTTCTATGTGGCGCTTTTTTGCAAACTTAAAAAAACTGATTTAGTTATGTTTAATTCTGGCGATAATGAAACCCGTAGTTTTTGAGCTGTGAGTGATTGTCCGAAATAAATGAGAGCTGAGTGAATGATGAGACACTTAGTGTTTTAGCGCTAATACTAGATTGTCCGAAATAATATCAAAAGGTAAAGTAGGCTATCCAGGTTGGTCAGAGTAAGTAAACAGAGACGATTGAGTATTAGCCGAAAGTTGAAATGTATTGAAACTCAACATGTGAACTATTCAAAGTAGATATAAGTTATAAGTCTAACGCAAAATGCTAAGGAGGGAATTGGGGGAACATTGGGGATGTATCAAGGCATGAGTAAGACTGACACACAACTAGCCGGTTACGAAGTAACCCAAATCATCCCCAACGCCATCCCCAAAACCCTGTACATAATGAACACCAAAAAAAAAAAAATAACTAAAGAAAAACTAGCTTAGATCATGTCAGGGTCCCACACGGACGTAGTACTGGATACCTTTGCCATAAGTTTTTGGAAGTCAGCAACAAGGTTGTCAGAGACTCGTAAGTAGCGGATGTAGCAGTCACTAGACCATCGACCGAGTATTTTGATAAGAGCATCAGAAGCGCCAGCAGACAAAGCAGCAGAAGCACCACCTATTCTAAAGCTGTGGGTGCTAATGTGGTTGACTCCCGGGAGCGCCTGTGAAAGTAGATTGCTAATATGTCGTCGTGTAAGGAATTGTCCTTGGACAGTTCGAAAGAGAGGGAGTGGGTCATTGGGTAGGTAACGCAGGTAAGAGAGCATAGCAGTGACTGGGTCAAGGAGCGCAGGGACTCTACAAGGTGTGTCCAACTCTAAAAGGATCTGTTTTGCTACCCTTGATGCGCAGGAACATGATACTGACCTGTCTGTTGAATGAGATGTCTGATCTAGTTAGATGTAGTGAGCTGTCGTAGTGAGTTGTAGATGGAGAGTTGTACTCAGAGACCCGAAGAAGTCCAAAGAATGCTGTAAGAACTGCTGCCATGTACATAAATTTGTCTCTGGTAGGCATTTTTGACTGCCGGATGTGATTGGCGATACGAAACATGTGTTCAACTGTTATTGGAAGCTTTGGTGCCCTGCGACGAGAGTTACCTTGGGCACGGCGGATACCACGTAGTGTGTGAAACAGAAGAGGGTAGGAAGACATTGATGAACTAAAACCAAGCAACGTATTTTGGTGAAGTACTCCACAGACGTAAACCTTGATTGATCCGTGCGCCAGGCCTCGGTTGGCTTCGGCTGTGACAAAGTAACACAATGAAGATTCACGTACTGGAAAAGCAAGGATGCTAAGAGAACCACAAAAGTTGATGTAGGAGCGAACTCCTGTCATATAAGTGGCTGATGTGGATTGGGCGACAGACTGTCTTAAGAAGCTGACCAAAGATCTTTCCAACACTGCCAGACTGCCGGTGGGATTGGTGATGGAAGCGGATGTGCGGAAGGGCAAATTGACAAGAAATGATCGACCTGCAACCGAGAAAGAAGATCTGCATAGACATTATCAACACCTGGAACATGCTTAAATGAGATGGAAATATTGTGACGAGTGCAGAGAAAGAACATTGAACGCATAAGTGCCGAAATAACCGCATCCTTAGAGGAACCTGATGCCCATATTGTAACAATAGCCTCGTTGTCCGTGAAGACACAGATGGACCTGTGCTGAAGCTGGTTTGACCATGTGCTGATGGCTGTGAAGACAGAAAACAACTCGAGGAGAGCGATGTTGATACCTACCGTGTCGTCTGGCCATGGTTCAGAAATCCATTGATTGTGGAAGAAGGCTCCAAGGCCCAGCTTAGAAGCATCAGTGAATAAATTGAGGGCAAAAGAAGATGTAGTTGGCTGCTGGAAAAAAGAACATCCGTTCCAAGACTGTAGAAACACAGACCACATGGCAAGATCCTCCCTAACTGAGACCGAGATGTCTATGTGATGATGCAGAGAGCGAACAGAGTGAGCAAGATCAATAAGACGTCTGAGAAAAATTCTTCCGGGCTTAATAACACGACAAGCAAAGGAAAGTGAACCAATCAATGATAACAGCTCTCGTTTAATGCATTTGCGTCGAGTGGACCAAAGAAGTACTAAGCCGCGCAATTCTGTAAGTTTCGGTAAAGGAAGTCTCAAAGTAGAAGCCTGAACATCAATTTCGATACCAAGAAAAGTGAGGACTTGAGCTGGGCCTTCCAGCTTGTCCTCCGAAATGGGGACACCAAGCAAGGAGAAAGCTAGGAAAACTTTATCCCTTTTAAGTAAGCAGTCCTGGAGGGAGTGGCCTGCTAATAAAAAATCATCCAGGTAGTGGCAGATACTGGGGATAGAAAACTTATTGACCAGGATCCAAAGCAAAGCGTCAGCGAAGCAAGTGAAAATAAAAGGTGAAGATCTCATGCCAAATGGAAGACACATGTCGAAATAATACTTACCCCTCCATTTGAAGCCCAGCAAGTGCCAGTCATTAGGATGGACAGGGCAAAGTCTAAAAGCGTGCTTGAGATCAACCTTGGCGAGAAAGCAATCTTTGCCAAACAATCTAACCATCTCCACAGCATCGTCAAAGGAGGTGTAATGGACAGAGCACTCTTCTGCGGGGATACCGTCGTTGACTGAAAAACCGCGAGGGGATGAGAGGTCAAGGACTATGCGTTGAGTGCCATCTTTCTTAGGGGCTGCGCCAAGAGGGGAACACTTGAAATTGGAAAGGGGAGGGGATGCAAAAGGACCAGCAGTGTGTGAGCGTTTAAGTTCCTTGACAATGGCTGTGGAGATAGCTTCCTCATTGAGTGATGCTGAAAAGTTGTTTGTTGTAGAGTTAGTTGGAAGAGAGCCAGAAAAACCAACATGAAAACCGTTACGAAAACCTGAAACTAGGTAAGAGTGAATGTAACTGTCATAACCACAAAGTAGAAAATCAAGAGCTTTAACAAGAATAGGGGAAAAAACAACAACGTGGGGAGGGAATGCTGCCTCTGAGAGAAGGTCCAGCTCTTGGGAGGAAGGATTCCCAAGTGACTCAGTTGCCCCCTCTGGCAACGTGGGGGCATCGGATGATGGGATGGTCCATGCCACAAGCGAGGCACTTGTGGACGCGGGTGCAACCTGAGCATGAGAGGCCCTGATTGTACCTGAAGCACACTTCCCCTGATGTTCCTGCCTGCGGCTTGGGCTTTCTGGGGGCGTGGGAATGAAGACTGGCGCTGCCCACCCTGAGGGGCGAGAAAGGGCTGACTGGGCGCAGGAGCAGACTGGCTCAGGGTGGAAAAAGCAGAGTTGGCAGGCTGCAAGAAGGAGCGAGCACGGGACGCTGTGGCGCTGTTACCTGACTGCTGAGGCGCAAACGAACGCTTTCCCGAAGCCCGCCTAGGGCAACTGGAAACCAGATGGTCGGACCCCCCACAAAAGTAACAATTACCCCTTCCTTGGGAGCCCCTGACGTGTAGGTTAAAAATTAAGTCATTTGACTGGTCCCAACGTTCCGATGGATTGTTTGCAACATGGTGTCTGAATGCCTGATCATATGCGTACCATGCGCCGAAGTTGTAGGTATAAGCCAGGTTTGAAATGAATTGCTGGTACCTAATCAGTTGCTCAGTTAAATGAGGACGGTAAAATAGAAAAATTTGCATAAACACAGTCCAAGCTAGGAGCCACGATTGCATGTCAATCACCTTATATTTGTAGTCCTTCGGGGTATCGTTCCAGGCATCGTCTTGAGCAAGGCTGAGGCTATCCCCATCAATTAGAACCTTCAGCGACTTTTTGTCCTTATCATTTATGTTCTGGGGGAGAAGGGAGTTGAGATTAATAAACTCACCGCGTTGAATTCGTTGAATAACTCTTGCAGGCGCGGGCGGAAGCAATGACGATTGTTGCTGGACGGCTGGAACATGCAAAGGAGCTTCGAAAAGGCCATTATGGATATTTGACGTGTCTTGCTGATGGACCGGCAGCCGAGGGTCTGGAAAACTCGCATTCAATCCCGACGACGGGTTCGAGGGACGACACGACGACACCAATTGGGCGGCATGACGGAGGCTTCTTTGTTGTTGTTCAGACGTTTCCCTCAACTGGCTTGTAAGTTGAGCGATCAATGGCGCCAGGCTGCCTAGATGGTTTTCCTGTGATTGGCTTCTTGTCATTATTGGAGGCCTAGTTAGAAGAGGATCCAACATGGTGGCAGGACGACGTAGTGTGACTTGTGCTGGGGTCGCTACAGGGGGTTGGTGGATGGCAGCAAAACGTGGATGTTGCTGTCGGCTGGACATGGTTTGTAAAACGAATGGGTGGTGATGCTCGCCACGAGGTGAAGCTGGGGTGGTGAAAATTCTTGGGTCGTCGAGGGGTGGTCTTACATGGATCTGTTGCATCATCGAGAGAGGAACTGCTGATGTGTCTTCTGCCGCCGGTCTTGGAGTTTGGGTAGGTAAAATTGGATTTGGGGATTCAGTGATGATCGAGCCGCTAGGTCTTGTCATCATTGGATCGTTGAGTAAGAAACCATCGTACGATTGGTAGCCACCTTGGCTAAGGTTACCGAAAGTGTTCAGGTTGATGAGGGGAGAGATTGCAGGATTATGTTGTGGAATTGGATTGCCATCTGGAGCTAGGGTGAAGGTTGCTGTTGATGTTTCTGTCTGTTGTTGGGTTGTAGGAGTTGTGGATGCTGCTGCTGACGACGTTATTGTGTTAGAGCTTTTCTTTGATTTCTTTTTCTTGGGTGTTGCACTGCCAAGTTTTAAAGATAAGCTTAGGCAGGCAAAAATGATGATAATACAGATTTTCATGGTGGTACAATGTAAAGTGAGGATTGCTAAACTAAAAGTCTGAATCTGAAAATCTGAGGGACCTGTGCTCAAGGAGGGCCAGAGCTTAAATAAGCCTAAGACCATGTGGGCTGGACTAGGTTCCAGGCTCCTCTAGCTTGTGTACCTAGCTCACTTCTCTCTGACACTATACTTGTGATGTGCATCTAGGCTATAGTAAGTAGAGTGTGATGTGCATCTAGGCTATAGTAAGTAAGAGTGATGTGCATCTAGCCTATAGTAAGTTGAGAGTAGTAGAGAGGTAAGTAGAATGTTGTGGTTTAATTATCTGGGAATTAATCTAAGTTATAAATAACTCCACATTTCTGTGATTTCTGTGATTTCTTCAATAAATTTAGGCAAAAAATAGGGTGGTTAACAAATCTTTAACAAATTAGCATTTTTTCTGTTCTATTTATTATATGCAAGTCGAAAATAGAATTCATTTCGACCTTTACTTTCACTTTCGCTTTCGTGTTATGTGAATCGGATGAACATAACCCAAACTTTCAAAAGTTTTTGTGGCCCAAACTTGGCCAGTCAAGAAGTTTTGCTTAATTAGGAAGTATTTTAAGTATTTTAATATTTTCCACGACTTTACTAATTGTATTACCCATAAAACTTCTGATCAAATGAGGGGTCAAGTTCCTCTTTACTCATTTTCAAACTCAAGATATAGTATTTTGAAATTTTTCAGGAATCCAGTGACGTCATAGGGTCCCCTGCAAGCAAATTGTGTACATCTGGTCAATTCCAATCCAATGTTCTTATGTTAGCTGATTATTTTACATCATACATACTCTAAAACTGTAAAGCAAAAATGGATTTTGATGATGATATGGATGATCTGGACCAAATCCTTTCAAATCTCCCATCAGAAGATACTATCAACAAAGCTGATGATTCTGCTGACGAACTGTTAGACATCTTGATGGACGAACCACCACCAACTATAACCAAACCAAATATCAAGAGCGCAGCGAAGAGTGATGTCAGTGACGAAAGCAGTGAAGATGAGACTGACGAACTGAAACAAGGTACTATTCCTTTTAATTATTATTTTTTTTGTTTTTGAAATTTGTGCCCCCCAAATTCAATGAACACTCTTCAAAATATTAAATTCAATTTGAATTAGAATGCAACTTGTAAATTAGTGTTTTGGGTAATTCTGATTGAAATGATAATATATTACCATTAAAAGGATTTTCTAAGCATTTTGATCTGGGGCCGTTTATGTAAATTTAAATCGAGTTTTTTTGATATGCTTCATCTGTTCAACGAAGCTGTGCATTGATGAAGCTGGAGGTTTGGGGGCACTTTAACTTAAGCCCCTCCAAAGGGTCCACGGTATAGCCCTGATGGGGATTAAGAGGTGGAAGCTCCCGAAGATCTTTTAAAATGTACCTAAAATTAGTCTTTTTTTTATTTTGAAAAAAAAACAAAATTTTTGATTGAGATATCACGGATTGAGTATTTTGGCCGGTATACAGACATAAAAAAGTACTGAGAAAAATTTCTCAAAAATATAAAACTTTTGATGGGGTGACCAAAGACAAAATTGCTAGACATTCTTTTGAACTGATTTTATGCATTATTCTTTTTTCAGCTGAGATTGCTGCACTGGAAGCAAAACTTGCTTTATTGAGATCTCAAAAATCAAAGAAAAAGAAGAAGTCCAAAAGTGATCTCAGTGATTCACCAGAAAATGAAAAACCTAAACTGAAAGTCAAAATTGAGGCTGAAGAAAAATCATCATTGGTTGAAGAGGCTTTATGCAGTCACAGTATCCTATCTTGGCGATTTCTTTTATTTAAATTTCGTAATGCCTTGGATGCTTTTTAATTAAATCTTCTAGTCTCTGCCCTGATTTTTATCTTATAAAGGAACATCCAATCTACCAGGACCAGCTTTAAAAGCAATAAAAATACTACAGTGAATGACCTGACTTGGTTGCCTTCAAAATTGCCATCCTGTTTTCATGTTTTAAGCCTCCAGTTACAGCCCCTAGCTTGAAATCATTAAAATCTTTGGTAAAAACAGTCCTTTTTGTAGAAAAACACTAAAGTGTTCTTTTGGGTTGCCAGCGTCGTTCATTCTTACTTTCTTAAATAAAACGGAAACAAAAGCAACTGGGTTCTAATGAAGCTTTTTTGATTAACAGCAGATCCCTAAATCTAGATGAAAAAGTTCAACGCATACCACCAACCTTGTAAGATTCTCTTACAGAGCTTAAATTTGCTCAGTCTGCTCAGTTTTGCTATTGTCTTCAGGAGGCTTCAAATTTTACATCTACCAAAAATGAAGTTTCTAGCATTTCTTAATTTTTCATCTCTATTTTCAAAGTTGTTAGAATATTTTGTCTCAAATTTATAGTGCTCTGAATTATCTTTTCAACGATACATAATTTGTTATATTTGCATTTGTTGGAAAATGGCAAGAAAAAAAAATCAGTGCACACTCAAAGCCAATGGACTTTCATTACCTTTTCTACTGTATTAATTTTAAATGGTAAATATACCTTAACTTCACCTACATACAGAAAAGAAATTTTCAGACTGCTTTTTCTGCGATGAGAAGCAATCCAAATCACCAATCGTCGCATCAACACCTTTCAAAGTTGAACAAAACAATGAAGAACCTTCAAAACCAAACAAAATTGAAAGCAGCAGCAAGGAAAAGGAATCTTCGCCCAAAAATAATGGATTTTATGGAAAGAAAGAGAGAATCGCTCATGTCCCGAAGAAAGCAGCTCCACCAAAACCTGTAGAAAAAGGTATTAGTTTTAAAACATATATCAACCCTTGAATCTGCCCATGAAGGTAATAAAGATAGATGGAGAGTCAATGTCTTTTGTTCTATTCTGATTTATCATCGGAAGCAAACAGCTGTTTGGTTGCTTTGGGAATAAGATGATTAAGTTTGGGTTTACTCGTGGGAATATTTAAGATGAATGAAAAGACATTACATTTTTAACAAGTATATTGAAATATAATAGCCTTGTCATGAAAAATTGAAAAAAACTTCACATAATAAGCACAATACTCTAAACTTCTAGGGGAAGCTGCCCATAAAGCCATCGATAGATTTAAAAAAGAATTACGTGTTACGATTAGGAACCTTGTATCGATCATTTTGTCGGAGTATGAAAACCGCTGCCCACTTAGACGCGAAGATTTTAAGATAAGAAACTTTCAATGATGATGTGATGCGATTCTCAATGTTCACAAAATGCCAGCCCAAAAATATATCCTTATGAAATTAATATATTCTTTTATCCTTAAATCAGTTGAAGCTATTTCGAATCGCATTTTAACTAAGATTTCTCGCGAAATTAAGTTTTTCAAAATCAACAGACCAGCCTCTTTCTGTTCTTATAAAGTTATAAAATGATGTTTTTTGGTACATCCAAGAAAAGCCGCTTTGAATAGATTTATAAAAGATTTCAACGACCATTTAGGTCATTACCGAGACGTTTTCTCTCCATCTGTATCTTTATTACCTTCATGATCTGCCATAGATAACAAATTTTATGCCATTCGAGTCGAGCCCTAGCTCTTATTATTATGGTTGGTCTGTGCCACTGATCTGTAACTGTAACAAAAATAAATGGAGGATGTCCAACTTTTGACCTGAATAGTTGGCCATGTAGTTTATATTTTTGGTTAACAACCACTGTATTCGAATGCTTTGGAACTGAAACGTTCGAGATTAAACGAAAATAGAAAAAAACACGACACGATGGACTAAAAACTGGACAGACGGTAAATCTGTAGACACTTAGCCTGGAATGTAAGGAATATACTATAAATCGTGGTCTGGTGATTTCTATTGAGATTTTCATTCATACTGAGTTAATGAATAACAAAAGATATAGTTTTTTTTCCAACGAAAAATTTAATTTAGTTATAAGGATATGCTCATCCAACTTTTTTTCAGAACCAACAGCAAAGACGAACAACGTGAAACGAAATGATAAGAATTTGTCGAGTGGCTGTGGCTACGAATTTGTTGGTATCTCAATCAGGTATTACTTTACTTCATGCATATACTTTGTTAAAACTTCTCCATAACATTGTTGGGATAAATTTCCACGGTATTAAATTTCGCGAAAATAATTCCAAAGGGAAACTTAAAATCAATTGTAAAAGGGGTTACGCACGATACATAAATCTCGTGTTCGCAAGCGAAAGGTTTTTTACACCATTTTATACCGTAGGATTGCTAGCCTAGAAGCAAAAAGATCCCGGAGATGGGATGCGGATATCTTTTCCCGGGAATGAGAAAGTTAGCCATTTTATGGTACAATTTTAAAAACTTATACCCAGCCGTTTGCGTGATGCGTGATCGGGAAATAATTCGAGGCATTATTTGGGCTATTTTCGCGATACTTGCATGGTGAATAAACCTTTTTTGGTAATTTTTATGATCGTCACGAGAGCAAGGAAAATTTCTATCAATGCATTTTAAACATGTACAAACTCTGGTGAACCAATAGACTAGTAAACCAAGTCGTTGTATTTTGCTGCTGATTAAACTTTCAATGGGATCTTTTTTTTTTTTATATGTTCACTGAATACAATTTCAAATGTCTTTCCAATCCACTCTCCCGCGGCAATTTCTATTTTTTATAAGAACTCTTTATTATAAGCACTATCCCCGCGTTCTTGTGTCCAAGGAAAGACAGACGCTTGCTAGTCTAGTGAACCAAAAGAAAGTTGATATTCTATTTTCAAAACAAACTGCTTTTCTGAATTTTTTTAACCCAAATATCTTCAGGGGGGTCAACATTTATAATACCAACCCATAGCCCAAAAACCTGACTTTTGACCTTTTGAGCTAACTTAACACCACCACCCCAAAATTGGTATCGATACCAACTTGAAAATCATTATTTTCAGAAAAAGGGGGGCCACCCCCTTATTTTGGTATCGATACCAGCTTGAAAATCATAATTTTCAGAAAAAGGGGGGACCCACCCCCTTAATTTGGTATCGATACCAACATGACTTTTTGAATTTGACAAAATATCATGGGACGCACCCCCTAATTTAGTACCAATACCAATCTGACAAATTTGAGTTTAAAGCTGTTTAAAGGGGACCCACCCCCTCCCACACAAACAGGGTACTAAGAGAAACTTCAAAAAAACTCATTTTTGAAATACTCTTTCTTCAACACAACACAAAAAATTTCATTATGCTAAAATAGAAAATAACTGAAAACTGACAATATAATAAAAACAAACCCAATGAAGCTAGCAAAATCAATCTGAATCAATATTATATGAATATAATTGATGTGCAAAAACTAGGAGAAGCTATTATTAGTACATAATTTTAGAACAGAATAGATTCACTCATTACCAAATCCTATCACAGAAAAAATGTTTTTGCTTCAGGCTTGATCAAAAATAAAACTTGAGTCCAAAATAAACAAACTTCAAAGTCATTTATACTTATTACATTTACAGTCATTATACTCAAAAGCTAAAACAAATCCAATTGAAACCTGTTTAGACTGATATGTACCCGGGGTATTTTCTAGCTATAAGGGCAAAAATTAGGAATTATTTTTACTGTCATTTTGATATGGATACCAACTTTCTGAATCATATTCTTTAAAAAAAGGGGTACCCACCCCCTGAGGATAACTCTTTTTTTCTAAAAAAAGGGGGACCTACCCCCATCAATACCAACTTGACTTTTCAGACTTTTAAAGTGAAAAAAGACACCACCACCCGGCTATGGGTCTGGTATCTGGATGTTGACCACCCCCTGATATCTTAAAATTTCGATCTAAAATAAGAACATAATAAGGATTTTTTGGTATAAAAAATGTCTTATGATACTTGGCGCAAAGTAACGGAATTTCGTTCTGCCTTTTTTCTTTTCTCGTTTTCTTAAATCAGGGGGTAATGTATATCTACAAAAATTGATCTTGTTCATCAAAAATTGAGAATATTTTACAATAGAAAACCAAAGGAAAATTTATATTTTCAAAATAGATGAAATATTTTGCATATACTTTCATATATAATATATTGGAAAAGAGGTTTAAAATATATAAAATATTGGAGAAAAGGTAAAATATATAAAATATTGAAAAGAAGGTAAAAATTATACATAGCATCCAAAAGTTATATTTTTAGAAATGCATGTCAAAAAGTTAAAAACTTTCAAAACAGGGAAATAATTTCAAACATACACTTTCTTTAATATAAGAACAATTTTATAAGAACAACGAGGCCCAAAATCGCCAAAAATAGGAACAACGTAAGAACAATGCTGAGCCTGAAACTACTCAATTTCAAGCAATTTAGGGGCCAAGTAATAAAAATTGGGTATAATGCCTAAAATACCTCACTTACATCCTATTAATAAGAACATGAGAGAGGCTCAAAGTGCAAAAAAAAAAAAAAAAAATTAGAACAGTCAAAATTTTACTGGTTCTTATATAAAAAAGGTGTAATGCAAAAAAAGAAGAAAAAAAAATTTGGGAAACATTTTCATAATCTGAAAGAACGTCGAAAGGAAAAAATTCCCATAGCATAAGGCATTTTATAATTTTCAAAAGTATGCTGCAAAAGCAAAAAATGTCATATAATTGGCAATCATAATTTCCAAAATTTCCAAAAAGTAAAAAAGTAAAAGTTATCTTTAAAGTTCTATTGCAATGATCTTATTATATACTTTTTAAAGTCATAAAAAAAATCAAATAAAAATCTTTTTTCTGGCCGGCCGCATGAAAGCTTTTTTCCTTCACCTGCATTCCGGACAAACTACATTTTTTCATTTTTGCCTGACAGCATTTTTTAAATGCATGTGGGAGAAAATGTCAAGTTCACGACAAAAGTTTTCTACATTTTAAACGCACAGGGAAGAAAATGTCCAAATTCAAAGCAAAAATTTCCACGTTTTAAACGCATGTGGAAGAAAATGTCCAAATTCACAGCAAAAATTTCCACGTTTTAAACGCACATGGAAAAAAATGTCCAAATTCACAACCAAAGGTTTTCCACGTTTAAAATGCATGTGGAAGGAAATGTCCAAATTCACAGCAAAAGTTTGCACGTTTTAAACGCACGTGAAAGAAAATTTCCAAATTCACAACCAAAAGTTTTCCACGTTTTAAACACATGTGGAAGAAAATGTCCAAATTCTATTCACAGTATATAAAAGTTTGCACGTTTTAAACGCACGTGCAAGAAAATGTCCAAATTCACAACCAAAAGTTTTCCACGTTGCATTTTTAGAATACCAAGGGAAATTAAATTCAATCATCAATCAGTAAATTTTGGTCTGGGTTTAAATTTTTACATTAAAGCATAACCAGTTCATATCCAACCACAACCATTTCTTTGGGTGCCGCATCTATCTACCATCTGACCATCATAAAAAAGTGAGTTCAAACTTTTTTGATGTTTCAAGTATTTAATTTTTCAAATATAGCATGGTCAGATTTATCCACAAATATTCAGTCACCTGCCTTGTTAGGATTTGTGTAAATATACGGGCAAAATTAATTGAAGTTTATATTAGTTTGATGCATCAATCTCTCATGCCAAACCAAACGAAACATCAAATCCAGGAAGGAATAATAAGAAAACCTCATCATCAACCATTTCTTGTAACAATCACACAAAAATCATGATCCAATTCAACTAATTAAAGCATAAAAACCAAAGAAAAATAGCGAAAGAACAGTAGCAACCAATTGTTTATTTTTGCCGCCATCTTTGTTTTGACTGTTTAGAAAGCAGTATGGTCCGATCAACTACGCTTCCGAACCGGGCGACGTTTCCTGATCGAGAAGGATACTTATATTTTCAATCAACGTTTCTCGAAGAAATGACGTCTTTATCCTCGTATAAAAAAAACCCTACTGTTTTTCACGCCGGAGCTCGATTTAAAAAGAGATTTGGAAAAAATCCATTACGTAATGCTTCCAACAGACAGTCGGATGTAACTGACAATTCTCCATGTTCACAGTTGAGACAGTTGCACACGACGACGAAAGTCTGAATGGAAACGAGGCTAAAAAAGCTGAAAAATCGATTTTATCACCCCGCATATCAGCTTTTTTTCCCGCGCTTTTGCCAAAAGAATCGCACTCGCTTGCTGCGCTCGCTCGTGCGTAATGAGTTCGTCCATGAAATTTAATATCCGCGAGAATTCCCCATATTAACATAATTTTTCAATTCCATATTCGTTTAGATTCATTCAAATTTGAAAGGTTTTTGGTTTTGGTCTTCTTTAATCTGATTTAGCTTTACCTAACATGTTTAGTACAGAAAACTAGCCGTCACCCGGCGTCGCACCCGCCGAGTAGAGTGTTGTTGAACACATCAATTCACAGCAAAAATTTCCACGTTTTAAACGCATGTGGAAGAAAATGTCAAGTTTACGACAAAATTGAAAGTTTTCCACATTTTAAACGCACAGGGAAGAAAACGTCCAAATTCACAACCAAAAGTTTTTCCACGTTTTAAACGCACGTGAAAGAAAATGTCAAGTTTATGACCGACAAAAGTGAAAGTTTTATTGTATCATGTCGGTCGATTATCTTTGAATATTAAATCTAAACGTGCATTTTAAACGTGAAAAACCTTTTGGTTGTGAATTTGGACGTTTAGATTCTAAAATAAAGTGAGTCGGTCGGTCGTTCTAAAAAGTGAGTCGGTCAGTCTATAAAGTGAGTCGGTCGGTTTAAAAAGTGAGTCGGTCGGTCTAAAAAGTTAGTCGGTCGGTCTACAAAGTGAGTCGGTCGGTCTAATAAGTGAGTCGGTCGGTCTAATAAGTGAGTCGGCCGGGCTAATAAGTGAGTCGGTTGGTCTAAACTAAAAAGTGAGTCGGTTGGTCTAAAAAGTGAGTCGGTCGGTCTAAAAAGTGAGTCGGTCGGTCTAAAAAGTGAGTCGGTCGGTCTATAAAGTGAGTTGGTCGGTTTAAAAAGTGAGTCGGCCGGTCTAATAAGTGAGTCGGCCGCTCTAATAAGTGAGTCGGCCGGTCTAAAAAGTGAGTCGGCCGGTCTAAAAAGTGAGTCGGCCGGTCTAAAAAGTGATTCGGTCGGTCTACAAAGTGAGGAGGTCGGTCGGTCTACAAAGTGAGGCGGTCGGTCTGTCTACAAAGTGAGGCGGTTTAATTTTTCAAATATACCTAGCATGATCAAAGTTGATAAAATGTCCTGTTTTTAAAAAGAATAGAAGAGATTGCATCTCTCATGCCAAACGAAACGAAGCATCAAATCCAGGAAAGATTAACAATAAACTTCATCATCGTCCATTTCTTGTAACAATCACACAAAAATCATGATCCAATTCAACTCATTAAAGCATAAAACCCAAAGAAAAAGAGCAAATGTGCAGTAGCAACCAGTTGTTTTTTTTGCCGTCATCTTTATTTTGACTGTTAGAAAGCAGTATGGTCCGATCAAAAATACGCTTCCGAACCGGGCGACGTTTCCCGATCGGCAAGGAACCGTAGGCATGTTTTCCGGTGACGTGTCTCAAAAGAAACGTACTCCGCCTCGAAAAAAGAACACTGTACTGTTTTCCCGCTCGGAGCTCGATCTAAAAAAAAACTTGAAAAAAAATCCATAATGGCCCCCCCACAGCTCAATACGAATTAGACTTTTAGTATATATAGATGTACTAGCAGTGATTTCTAACTACTCGACTGAATCAGGCTTACCATATGAAAGGAAGTGTGTCAAGATTATGAACTGACTAGCCCACCATTGTATTATTTTTTGGTTGTCATGCCAATAACGGGATTCGAATGTTTTGAAATTCGATTGTTCGAAAGTCTAGTGAAAACAGCATGGCGGACTAGTACCATACGGACACTGTACTGAAAATCTGTTAGCAGTTAACCTATCTAGTGTGTAAAGAAATATGATGTCTGTGGCTCCTAGATTTTAAAATATAGAGCTTGAAATCTTTTCCTATCTGTCACCACTAATAAAATCCAATGACTATTGATTTTGAGAGAACTTAATTTCAATGAGGCGAAACTTTAGTTAGTTTCCTTATAGTTGTATCAAAGCGTCAAAACCTTTTTCTCAATTAATTAGTTGTAAATTTCGTAATCTATAAAATTTAAGCCTAATATCTTCATAAATTCAATATCTCTAGAAATCCAATGATTTCATCAGCAGTCTTAGACGAACGTATGAAAGGGCGCCGAGTGATCAAGATTTCCCACATCGAATCCAAGATGAAAAATTATGACATTGAAGGAGACTGGGTGACAATGGGCGTGTTGGTTGATAAAATGCCTCAGAAAACAACATCTAATGGCAAAAATTTCAGTGGTAAGGAAATTCTTGTGTGTACTTGTCTATAGTTTATTAGTGGTTTCCACTGTATGTAACGGCGTAGTGGTGTGGTGGTCATCGCCCTTTACTCCTGTCTCAGGTCCGAGTTCGATTCCCACTGTAGTTGTGTGCTCACTTGGCAAGTGAAAACACCTTCGCCCGGGTCAACCCATACCATGCGAGGGGAATTGGGTACACTACTCTGATACAAGAGTGTGGGTGATATGCCAGGCATTGTGGTGTGTGGTGTCACTCATCCTGTTCTGCGCCTTCGACGAGCTATATGCTCTCTCGCGCAGTTCGAGTATCACCACTCTGCATTATGGTATCTGTGTCTCGCGTGCACAGAACCAGCAAGAGTGTCTGGACAGCGCTAAGCGTTCCAACTTGAAATTCCTACTTCATAGGAGGTATTAATGGTATTAATTTCATCTAACTTTTTAAAAATAAAAAAAAAGAACAAGCAAAAAAAAAAAACTTGTTCGGGTTGTAGTGGCTCATAAAAATAACTTCCAACGCCTACAGTATTAAATTATTTCCCACAGTTTTTTTACGCATTAACGTCTACTCTAACTCTCTCGTCTAACTTTACGACTTGACTCGCTATTCAAATTAAACCTTTATTAAAAGTTCTCGAGAGTTCTGTTGATAAATACTACGTACTGACTCTTGTTGATTCAAGGTCGGAAATATATTTTGTTCAAATTACAGAGAGATTCGAACTATATACAAATTATCTAGGAAGAGTTTCACCTTTGATGGGGTTTGGATAGTTCGAATAAGCGAGAGTTATGATAATAGCAATATTGAAATAACATTAATAGCGAGTTTATGCGCATTTGCACTTTTGAGAACGGTAAAGTAACTGAAGCGATTAAGAATAACCCGCAGTTCTGACCCGCAAAATCGGGAACGGTAAAAGTGCTGATTTGACGTCGTCCTCAGTCAATCAGGATGTAGTCAAATCAGAAGCTAACCGTCTTTGTCACAGGAAAAATACACATACACAAATTCGGTAATGTATCATAAATTAGAGATATTTGTTTGTTTTAGTGTGGAAGTTGAGCGATCTTGGAATGGGTAGTGAGAATGTGTTGATGGCTTTCTTTCTGTTCGGTGAAGTCAACAAAGAACATTGGAAAACACAGAACGGTGCTGTCATTGCATTGCTCAATCCATCCATCACCAAAAGAAAGGTTCGTTTGTAATTTTAATGGGCTAATCCAGAAATAGTCTGTACCCCTTATGTTGAGGAGCTATGACGTCCAGGGTGGTCTGGAAAATCGGGTTGAAAATCCAGGGTGGTCAGTATAACAAGATCGAAAATCCAGGGTGGTCCAAAAAATGGGAGATAAAAATCCAAGGGGGTCGCCTTTTTAAAAAAGGACCTCCTCAACATAGGAGGTATATATTTTTTCTGGAATAGCCCAATACCCAGACCCAGCCCTCAAATTCAGGTCAGCATTCGGCAGTACCGACCTAAGAGCCGACCAAAGAGCGTGTATGATCGGCAGCAGACCATAAAGTGACCTAGAAACAAGTCTAGATCGGCAAAATTTCGCCGACCTTCGGCTGCATTTGGTCAGCACTTGCGTGTCGACTTACCTCTACTTGAAATTCGAGGGCTGCAGATCTT
The DNA here is from genome assembly GCF_902728285.1 of Clytia hemisphaerica. Taxonomy (NCBI): domain Eukaryota; kingdom Metazoa; phylum Cnidaria; class Hydrozoa; order Leptothecata; family Clytiidae; genus Clytia; species Clytia hemisphaerica. The sequence continues at coordinate 501,346 of NW_027104380.1, forward strand.
TGTACAGTGTTACTTTTAATTCGACTTCTGATTCAGTGTATTGTGTACACATTTTGGCCCAGCGCTAAGCGAGTGGGCCTTTCATTTGCAACGTTCTGTTCGTACGTGTGTCTGTCCGGGTCTGTTTTGGTAGAAACGGCGCTTAAAACCAGTACCACACTTCTTAATTTTGGCGTCTTAAAAGCAAAGAGCTCGCCAAAGTCGGATACTGGCTATGAAAGATATATTCTCGATTTCGCGCCCGTAAACAAACAACGTTTGCACAAAAACAAACAAGATGGCGGTCGAAGCGAGAGTAGGCTTTAGACTTTCTAGACCATTTTCTTTAAATATATTAGGTCAAGTACTTTCAAATCGAACAAAATTGTAGTGAATTTGCTTGTAAACCTTTTTTTCAAACATTTTGCCAAATCTTCTTGTCTTTGCTCAAGTTTTTCATGAAGTTTATGAGTGATAATTTCATAAACATAAAATTCTACCTCAATAGTATTGCTGTCTTTTTTCTTTCTTGTTTTTTTAAAAGACTTTATTTTAGTAAATGGCTTTGATATCAAAAACAAATAAAGATGGAGTTACATAGATTACAAATACAAATCATGAAATAGTTTATCAAATTTGGTTGTAAAGTATGTGGTGTGATTGGATAGAGTTTTAGAGATCGGTGAGGGGTTTTAGTGTTGCAGGGACGCAGGATTTATTTAAATTAACACATTTTGTTGTCGTTTCAATTTGAATGATGGAAGCCTTTACTGGATTTTGACAATTTGACAACTTTGGACAACTGAACTGTGCTGGACAATTGTTTTTATGTTGGGGGCGATTCCATTTTTCAAGATACCACTATGGTTTTTATTGAGATAACTTTTTTTTGGATGATATTCAAATTTGAATTAGCAAACCAGTGGATTTCTACAAAACATTACTGAAAGATGATACAATTTCCAATAGTCGTTTTAGAGGGCAATCACAATGGTCTAGGCCGTTCGTAAAAAAATAGCTTGGTTCCCATCACACCCGACCGACCTATTTTCTTTTAAGTAAAAGGAGTCGAAGGGACAGGAAGCCGGTTTTGGCGCTGCTCGAATGTCTCATCAACCTCCGCCATTACAAACTCTGAGCGATGTAGCGAGCAGCGTTTGAGCGGATTTCCATCCAAATTTTAATCCGAAATCCAGCTTTGTATGGATTTTTTCCCGATTTTCATTTTTTGGACCAAATGGAACCACTCTGGCTATAAGAACCTGGGGCTTAATTTTTAGAGAAGGGTTTTTAAACACACCTGGCGGATGAAGATACTGAGTCGCATGATATTTTTAGCATAATTTTTTTTAACCCTGACCGACCCACTTTTTCAAAGTTGGGGTGACGGGAACCAAACTATTTTTACTAACGGCCCTTTGAATAACTAATTACTACAGACTGTCACGTTTCGCCTAAAGCTCCCCATATTAGTGACAAAATATTACGTAATAAATTAACGACATGATAACTGGTGCCTTACAACAACAGAACTTCCTGGCACTATTCGGGATCCTTCGCTGCTTTTATCTGAT